>NC_136902.1:37442912-37616715 GCF_949606895.1 Notothenia rossii | reverse complement strand
CCGGGGCTACAGAAAAAAGGCCAGGCAACACCACTGGGAGGGGGGTTGGAGCCAGGCCCGCCCAGTTTACTCAATGGCCCGCCCTGAGAAAGCTTTGTGTAATTTTAATTTTTTTAAAATTATTATTACACATTTTTGTATTCACCTATTGAGAATATCCAAGCATTCAAAGTGAAATTCATGTGAACAAATATCGAGTTGAATTAATGTTGTATGTGTTTTATCCTCTGAACGGAAAAACTGGTTGAGATGGGATGAAGATTTGTCCCTGGGTGGAATACAGCGCAATAGGCATGCGCTTTTCTGTAAAATGTGCAGACATTTCCCCAGCCCAGGAGCTGAAGGTGCGAGGGATGGATATGTAGACTGGAAGCACCTACGTAACTCGTTGAAGAGACATAAAAAAAGCGAGGACCACTGCAAGTCCATGAGCAGGTTTGAATGCTACAACCTATTGTTGCTGTTACCTAGTGCAATACAAGAGTAAATAACCCAATTTGTGTTCTGTGAAACTGAAAAGGATATTACATTGTTTTTCTTACTTTCGTTGCAGTTCTAAATATGTCTTAAATGTAATTTAGGTTAACTTCCTGTGTTATTTGGCTACTTTTATTTTGAAGGTGAGTTTACGCTGTTGACAGGAAGTTGTTATTGCTATGGAAACAACGTGGCGGAGATTGATCTGCAAAGACGGAGAAAGTTTAAGTTTAGCACCCCTGAAGAGGCACAAAGTTGGTATTAACTATAATGTAAAAGATGTAGGTTGTCTCCTAATTCTAATCCTAATATGCTGGTTTGTAGCTTTGCTGTCTGTTTACAGTTAACTTTTGGTAGTATGCTAAAGTGATTGTAATACGGATGGAGCCTAAATGTATTTATTATTTTTGTGTCTTTATAGCTCTAACGTTGATATTGGAGATTTCAATAAATTAATATCATCAGTCAAGTCTTCGACCGTTATTCGGAGGGAAATGCCACAACGAAGCTTGGCAATGGGCATTATTATATATTATTATTATAGGCCAGGCCTACCTTGATAATAACTTTCGTAACTGATTTGACTTCTGCTCTACTGATGGGTAGGACTATTAAATCAGTCTGGTTTGCTTTCAATCCATTTTTTGCCATTTGATCCACTACCTCATAACCTCTAATACCCACATGCGCTGGAATCCACACAAATTGAACAACAATTCCCAAATGTACTAACCTATACATGATGTGCAAAATGTAATGTAGAATCCTGATGACATACTGATGAGAAGTTATTTATACTCTCCAAAGCTGTGCTGGAGTCAGAGCAAATGACCACTCGCATTGGCTGTACTTCCTCTATCCACTGAAGAGCTAGTGAGAGCCATCATCTCCACTGTGTATACTGCGATGTGATCACTCGCTCGCTTTTCCATTTTGACCTTTAACTCAGGAACATAAAATGCATAACTAGTTTTACCATTTTCTGGATTTTTCGATCCATCAGTAAATATCTGTATAAACTGCCAATATTGTTCATGTAGAACAGTGTTCACATAAGCCTGCACGTTGATTTTATTTTTCATTGAATGTAACCGTTTCAATAAGGATAAATCTATTACAGTACAGGTGGAGGCGTGTGGCGTAGTGGGTTGTCCGGATCAGGGGGTCACAAGTTCAAACCCCACTACAATCAGCATGTCGTTGTGTCCCTGGGCAAGACCCTTCACCCCAAATTGCTCCTATGGGGATTGTCCACAGTATTGAGTAAGTCGCTTTGGATAAAAGCATCTAACAAGTAACATGTAATGTAACCATTGTGGAACAGCTGATATCAACACAGTCAGACTAATATTCCATTCTTTAACTTTGAATTCCTTACATAATTCCGAAACACAAACACAACATTTTTCTTTTTTAATTTTGTTGATTTCCCAACTTGTTTTTACAGTTTGCTTAGTAGGATGAGTATCTTCATGGCCCTGTAGATCTGCCCAGTAATTAACAATTGACTGTTTTCTCCTCAAACAAATTGGTATTTCTCCGACATCTATGATGTGTAGGTGAGGCATTGATATGAGCAAACACATCCAATGTAATTTGATGTTCATCATAGTATTGAGAGATAGGTCTTATCAGATACCTTCAACTGCGGGTACTCCTCTATATTGTTCTGTGTGCCTCCAGAGCACACTAAAACACGAGGTCTGAAGTGAAAGCAAAAAAAAACAGCCTATAGTTATTCAGGTACTATTCTGATGCTAATACTTTAGTACTTATACTTGAGTATTTTTACACTCTGGTACTTGTACCTTTACTCAAGTACAAGATCTTATCACTTCTTACACCTCTGGAAAGCACTTTTATGTAAAAGAATACATTTTTATATATGTCCCAACATTTCATTTTTACATGGCAAAACGTTAATATGTTATTAATGTTAAAATAGACATTTACAACATATTATAAATGTCTATAAAATATTAAATAAACGTTAACATGTTACATGACAAACAAAAAAACGAAACATTATATATAGGCTATATATACAGATGTTTGCGAATGTATCCCTCTTATATCCATCAGGAATTAATATTAAATTATGAATTTGAATTAATATTACCTCAGCACTGCATAAGTGTGGTCGTCAGTCATATTGACAAAGAAGCACTATTATATTGTATATTATGCAGTTTTTATAAGGACGGTATTTTGCTTGTCAGATTCAGATTTCGCGGGTGTGCCATGTCTATGACGCTATCGCGTAGAGCTACGTCGATTCTTGCGTAATGCGGAAGTGGGAGTGGTTAAATCTAAACTGGGTTGGAATAACGATAGACGCGCCCGGTACCGGTGCTGTTGTTATTAGAATCTGGTGCAAGCTGCTCTAACGGATATAAGAAGAAGATGTTTCTACAATAATGTGGAGGGAGAGTCCTCTCCAGTCAGACTGAGAGGCTGATAACTACAGCTCAGTGAGGTAAAGGACTCTGAGTGTTTAGATAGTTAACTGAGTTAATAGTTAGTCTAAGTTCAAACGGTTTGCTCACAATTTATGTAAACACATATTTCCAAGGCACTCCTTTATAATTATTGGGATAAACAGGTTTGAAATCTTTCCAATGTATACTATAGGACAGTAACCAAAGATATCCTTTAAAACTGGAGCTAAAAAAAAAATGCATAAATAAAAATATGTTAAGGTAAAATAAGATATGAATGAACAACACAAGTAAAATAAGTTACATTCATTTGTTATTGGCTATGGTAGATTATTGGTTATGTTCACATATTTATTTGATTACATCCACTTGTCTTAGATGACAACAGAGGCTTTCTACCCAAAACCAGCTTGTGGATGCAAGCAGCTAATCGCAAACTCAACCAGAGAGAAAGTAGTAGGCCTACATCATCAGCTACCATGTCTGATAGAGAGGAAGACAGTGAGGAGAACAGTCAGGTGGGTAGTGAAGACAGCTCGTAGGATTACTGGTCGTGCTAATGTTGTCTTGTGTTCGCTCTGCATGTGTGTTCTGTGTTCACCTGTGCATGTGTGTTCTGTGTTCACCTCTGCATGTGTGTTCAGTGCCGTGTGTCTGGCAAATGAAATCAAGACCCCCTCAAAAGTTACGGTTCATTTCATTTTAAGGATGAGCACCAAGCAACATCTCCAGGTGCTCCTTTGAGAAACAGGGCAAAAAAGTTATGTGCACCCCTGATCATACAGCAGTTTTTAGGTGAGGGGTCAAATGAACACTCAGTGTTTCAAGCTATAAATAATCAGATTTTGTTTCCGTCCAAACAATAACATTCCTGGAAGAAAAACAAGTTAATTGACTGAGGTTCCAGATGTCCCTGCTTCTGTGAAGACCATAAAATCACATTTTTCCAGTCCCAAGGCTCTGAAGAAAGAGCCTGTAAAATGTTCTTATTCTGTTATTTATTTACCTATTGTGCTAGGAAAACTCATTATTAAAGACAAAATAACTTCTTGTTCAACCTTTCATTTATGGAACAACCTTTTTAATAGATCGAAATAATATTTTTGTAAAAAAATAACTTTTGCAAAACACTCTTTTTCACGAACAGAGACGTTAGCGTAGGTTCCTCCTGCAGTGAAAAGGAGACCATTAAACCCAATGTGCCCATATATGAATATCGCAATCTAACAAAATTAATTTATGTGTCTTGGCCTCGAAGATACGACTTCTCTAGACCGTTATAATGTCATTCTGACGGCTGAGACTGTAGCGCTCTGCAGCCTCACTGGAGACTGAAGGATCATTGGATTTCATTTATTGACACTTAAGAAAACTCTCTTTATGGGGTGTGAATGCAGGGTGCTCATCACAGAGAGCAGGGGAAAGAGGAGTTGCACAGTGAATCACTTAATGGGCCCTATTCTGCTTTTTGGGGTTTTCCATTTCCTGTAGTGTGTTTTGAAAAAGGTGAAAATCTAGACTGGAGATGAATTTGTATTGCCGCCTAACTTCATAACCTTGACAGAGTTGGTATTAGATTTGTAAAAAATAAGCGATGAAGCACTCCAGAGGGAAAAAAGGACACTAATACAAATTCCTGTCATGCAACAGGAAACTAGAATATCAAAATGCAATTTAAACTAACCTTCAAAATGATTGTGATCAATGCGTGGCCTTCTATCTGACTCTCTATCTTTAATGTTTTGTCACAGACAATCCAGTTAATTTTGATCCAAGGGTCTGAGGACTTTATCAGTTTCCATGGCAACGCCTATGACAGTTTTATTCCAACCATTAGGCTGAATTGGTAATGCGAAGTGAAAGCAGAGCTTAATGGTGAACAGGTGCATGTATTGTGTGCGTGTGTGTGTGTGTGTGTGTGTGTGTGTGTGTGTGTGTGTGTGTGTGTGTGTGTGTGTGTGTGTGTGTGTGTGTGTGTGTGTGTGTGTGTGTGTGTGTGTGTGTGTGTGTGTGTGTGTGTGTGTGTGTGTGTGTGTGTGTGTGTGTGTGTGTGTGTGTGTGTGTGTGTGTGCATGCGTGTGTGTGCGCGTGTAAGGGGTCATGTAAGCAAAAAGGCCTCATTCAGGAGAACAGGTTACCACTATAGTCCCAGCAAGGTGATAATCCCTCTGTCTTTTCACTCGACGTTCAACTCTTTATCAGCCCTTTTTCCGACTCTCAATTGCCTTGACAGCTCAGAAGTTCATTCGTCTCAGGTTTTCCGTTGTGTGTGTGTGTGTGTGTGTGTGTGTGTGTGTGTGTGTGTGTGTGTGTGTGTGTGTGTGTGTGTGTGTGTGTGTGTGTGTGTGTGTGTGTGTGTGTGTGTGTGTGTGTGTGTGTGTGTGTGTGTGTGTGTGTGTGTGTTAGGGGTTTCACAACTACCAATATTTACTAGTCGACTAGTTTTTCAAAATAGTAGTCGACTAGTCGACTAGTCGTTACGTCATAATAGAGACACACAAAGAGAGGTTTACAACTGTATTTTCTATTGGAACTCATACAGTAACATTAAACACTGCATTTTAATTTGTGTTACATGGCTGAGTAAATAACAAACACTGGACTCACCAAAATCGACAGCAAAAAACTCTTGTTTACATAAATGCCACGTAAATCCAGTGCGCAACAGCGCATTGCGCAACACTTTATTCGCTGTCCTCCACCATAACGTCCACCTTTCCATATTTTTGGTTTGAACACCAACGCATCGACATGTGAGGGAAGGAGGCTTGATCGCTTTCGGGTGACAGTGTTGCCTGCCAGGGAAAAAACCCTCTCACTCGGGGTGCTTGTGGCTGGAATAGCCAGGTAGCTCCTCGAAAGCGGGGGAAGCGGTGCACGTTTTCTGCCCACCACTCCAGTGGATTATCCATTGTGAGGATATGCGGTGTCCGCTGGCAGTAATCCCGTAGCTCATCATCCGCATCACTGTTGACCCGTGTTTTCTTGCTGTTCGTTTGCCTCTGTTCAGTGCTGACGCCGGTCCGTTGCTCACTGGTGCTAGCATTACTGCTAGTGCTAGCTGTCGGCAGCGGGTGTTTCATCTTCAGATGGTTGCGCATATCAGATGCATTTGTATTGTACTTCAGTACAGCTGTACACAACTGACACTTCACTGTGGAGTTGGTTACATCTTCGTTGAAGTAATGCCATACATAAGAATGTCGGACGTGTTTTGAAGCATTTTGCAGCACCTCGTTTACCTCCATTTTTTCCACGACTAGTCGACTAGGGCCTACAGCGCCGCAGTGGTAAAGGTAGTCGACTAGTCGACTAGTCGATTAGTTGGTGAAACCCCTAGTGTGTGTGTGTGTGTGTGTGTGTGTGTGTGTGTGTGTGTGTGTGTGTGTGTGTGTGTGTGTGTGTGTGTGTGTGTGTGTGTGTGTGTGTGTGTGTGTGTGTGTGTGTGTGTGTGTGTGTGTGTGTGTGTGTGTGTGTGTGTGTGTTTATTTGCCTAGTTCTTCCCCTTCATTTTTGCAGATTGAGAAAGGTATGATAGCTGACTGTTTCCAAGCGCATCTGAAAAAACTGTAGTCCCATCTATAATGCAGTGTCAGTGTCAGCCTCACTCGATCGCGGAATCTGTCTGCCCGTGCGTGAAAAGTTTCTGACAATTTAGGGCGGAGCCACAAGACTTTGATTGACAGCTGCCAGGAAACCTGGAGTTGCCAGGTTTGATAAATGCCTGAACTACCAAGAGCCGAGGAGTTACAGCAGGAAGATCAGTTGGACGAGATTGAATGGTAAAGTTGTCCCTAAAAAAACGTTATATTAGTAAAGTGTACAGCTAATATATATATAATATATACAGTGTGAGAAACATTTTTTAGAGAGTACTTGTCCATGGACAAGTGACTTTGGCAATTTACTTGTCCGAATACATTTTTCACTTGTCCAGAATGGACAAAAATTGGGGCCACTGGAATCTTCTTCTTCGCCATTGTATTTAGATTTTACTGCATCACACATAGGGTTGGGCATAGATATATATAAACACTAGATGACTCACCCGCGCTGCTGGCCAATGGAGACCGACGTTGCCACATGGCCGCCATCTTGCTACAGGCAGTACTCTCATTCATAACATTATGGTTTACTATTTAAATAACCATATCTTGCTCAATTTTCAACCAATTTTCAAACGGTTTGGTTTTTTATAAACATCAAAGATGTCGTTATGATACTGAATACTTATAATCATGGACTTTCTTATGAAAATAACATTAAGCAGATAAAGCAATAGCTATACACACACACACACACACAAGGTATTTATATTAAATAGTTGCCGGTGTATATATTTCCATTTATTTTATTATATTGTTCATGTTTAAAATAAATTATAAAATTAAAATATATTTATATTTTATATATAAAAATCGGTCTCATGTTACCACCACTCTAAGCCAAGAGTTGTTAATTTAGCAATGCCTTAGCTTGAAGAACAGGAACACAACTAATGACAATAGCATATGGTGGTATATTATTTAGATATTCACACCTTTATCAGAAGAACCAAACCAAGATAAAATGAGCTCACAGTTCTGTCTCATTTATCACAATTATTTTTGACATCAGATCTTCATATCGTCCGAGTTTTGTAGTTAGTTTCTAGATTTATAAACAAATCCAGAACCTTTGAAATATGTTACCACTTCACAGCACGGTGCGCTGAGTTCTTGTAGTCGAAAAATGCCCAAGAATAATATAAACTGTACCCTGTGTCCTTTTGTGTCCATTTACTTTTGTTTGTCTTGTATTACCCCGGCTGATATCTCACTAAATCCACTGTTTTAATTGTTCCCTATATTGCCCCTATGCCCTGTAAGGTGTCCTTGAGTGTTATGAAAGTGTTTGCACATGTTTATTCAAGTGTATGAGTGACATAGAGCAAGTGAGATGGCCAGTGGTTCTCAAACTTTTTACACAGAGTACCACCTCAAATTATATTGGGCTCTCCTAGTAACACCATCATAGACATTGCGGCAGTAATCTTAAACAAAGTGCCGCGACGGACTAAACAAGAGAAAAAACACTGTGGACGCGCAAAAACTCAGTCTTTCCAACACAGTATGCATTTGACCTTTTATTTGCAAAGCAAAAATGCAATATTCCATATCCATATGCGTGCGTGCGTGCATGCGTGCATGCGTGCGGTCAACAAAAATTGTCCTTCTCTAGCTCACCCCCCCATCTATTACCAAGTGCGCAGGTAAAAGCAACCGGATATAAGCACAAACGTCACCACACAAATCCAATGACACGCCCACCACCTATAGTGACTCAAAAAACATGTATCGTAACAAACAGAGAAATGGCTTCATATGTGGCTCCTACATTCCGGCCCCTAATTATATCAACATAATAATTACACAACTGAAAAATTATGTAGAAGACAATCAATGAAAAAACTTTTAAGGATAAAAACGTCCTTTGTTAAAGTGTCCTTTTCTTCTTTAGGCAAAAAATTGAAAATAAAATAAAAAATATAATTTGTTAGCCTATGAAGGAGTGATCTTTACTATCACGTCGGAAAAAACGACAATTTCAAGGTCTATGAAGTTCAATAACCCACTAATTTCCTCACGGATCTTCTGCTTCCTGTAGAAGGCAGATCTTTGTGATAGGCCTGTCCAGATGGCTAGTTTTTGTCTTCACTCGCACCTGACGTAGAAGTCCTCTTCTGTCTGGAATGGTTTGTACAATCCTTCCTGTAAGCCATGAATTGCGAGGTGCTGAGTCATCGACTATGAGCACAATATCTCCTGGTATGAAATTGCGCTTGACATTTGACCACTTCTGTCGTTCCTGGAGTAGAGGCAAGTACTCCTTAATCCATCGTTTCCAAAACAAGTCTGAGATGTACTGAACTTGTTTCCATCTTCGACGAGCATATATGTCCTCTTTATAAAACAGTCCAGGTGGAAAAGATGGCTTGGTTTTTAGCAGCAACAGATGGTTAGGGGTTAGTGCTTCCAAGTCATTGGGATCTGTGGATGCTCTCGTTATGGGACGGCTGTTGATGATGGATTCAGCTTCACAAAGAACCGTGTGAAGACACTCTTCATCAAGGTTCTGTGCCTACAGGCTGGAATTCAGAACCTTCCTCAGATTTGATCAACCTTTCCCATAATCCTCCATGATGGGATCCAGTAGGGGGATTGAAAGTCCACTTTATTCCTTTCTGAAGGAGGGTGTTGTTGATTTTAGCAATATTCAACCTTTCTATTGCCTCTCTCAATTCACGCTCAGCTCCGACGAAGTTGGTTCCATTATCTGAGCGTAATTCCAATACTTGTCCACGTCTTGCGATGAAGCGTCGAAGAGCATTAACAAAGGAATCTGTATCCAAAGATGAAGCTACTTCAATGTGGATGGCTCTTACTGTTAAGCATGTGAAGAGAACACCATACGTTTTAACTGTACTCCTTCCTTGCTTGACTTCAAAAGGTCCAAAATAGTCAACTCCAACACGAGTGAATGGAGGTTCATCTGGAGAAACTCTGTCTCGAGGTAAATCTGCCATCTGCTGCATTCCTGGAGCTCCATTTAGTCGCCGACAAACCATACATTTTGACAGGGTTTTCCTTATAGCCACACTAGCACCAGAAATAGATAACTGGCTAGATAGCATGTGGTTACGACCACCGTGTCCCACATCTTGGTGTACTTGCCGTAGAATGATGTCAGAAATGTGAAGATCTTTTGCCAATATAGCAGGATGTTTGGATTCTTCAGGCATTGCTGCTCTACTGAGACGTCCTCCCACTCTCAGAACACCATCTTCAAGTACTGGGTTGAGCTTGTAGATGTGACTAGTCCTTTCAACCCTTCTCACTTTTGCAAGCCTTTGATTTCATCAGGAAACCTTTTTCTTTGGCAAAAGCAGATAATTTCTTTCTCAGCGTTTTGGAGGTCCTGAAAAGAAAGAAAACCAGAAACGACCTCAGCCTTGATAGTCTGCATTTCCTTTTTTATCTCTCGGTCTTGTTGTTCCTTATTCAAGCCAGACTGAGCAAGAGTCAGACTCAATTGCTTCCTCTTCCGACTAAGGCACAGCAGCAGGTCTTTCAACCTAAGGATCCAACCAACCGTCTTCTTCAGGTGGATCCAAGAAGAGAAGTGATTGATCAATCGGGTTACAGCATCCACCTCTTTTTCAACCTGCACAGCGTTCACATTCAGAATTATCTTGACCTCAGGGTCTTATGGTGCCATTTCAGAGCCATCAGGGTTCACAGGCCACTGTTCTTCAGGTCCAGTAAGAAACTGAGCTCCAGACACCCATGTGTCATCTTTCAGGAGCGTTTCCACTTTGACTCCCCTGGAAGCCCAGTCGGCAGGATTGCTTGCGGTGGGAACATATCTCCACTGAGATGGATTTGATACGCTGCATATTTTTGAAGCCCTGTTTGCAACTGTTAGGTCCCAACTAGGGGAAGAGGAATGCAACACACACCAGTATGTAATTGGTAAAAGTTATAAGCTGTTTTAATGCACAACAGGTGAACAAAATGGCAGGCAAGCAGCCTGAAACAAACAAAAAAGCCAAAAGGGCACAGGTTGACAAATAACCAACTAAAGGAGGACTCTAAAAAAGGAGTCTAAACGCATACGGGAAATAACACTATCACACTAAATAAAGAACGAAACAAAACCTCACTTCAAGAGTGGTACAACTAACCGAGGGAGTTTACACAAAACACAGCTAAACTAAAGGCAACAGTCACAAATCCTAACTATACTCTAAACCCTACTAATACACAATATCACAAGGCGATAGACAGACAAGATTAACCACAGCATGAAGAGCAAAATGCGAGAGGCGTCTGTCCTCTCAACAGAGCCTCCAGAGTGTCAGTTGTCCCCAGCCTTTGTACTCCTCCCCAGCAGGTGTGCGCCGGCTGTGCACTTCGATTGGATGACGTCTCATCCAATCACCTCTTCGGATGCAGCGAGGGCGGGACCAGGAGATGACAGCCAATGACGTCGGGGCAACCACACAGCTCATTCACATATTACCCACATGCACACAGCTGCAAACAATCCCAGACAGATTAACGAGCAGGCAGAAACAGCAGCCGTAATATTCCCCCCCTTAAAACACAAACCCACAGGTTTTGTGAACTAAACACACTAACGAACTCCTAATAACATCACAAATTCAACCTAACACACTAACAAACCTACCTATCACAAAACCCAACCTGGACAGAGCATCGGCCAACACATTCTCTGAACCCTTATCTTCAGTGTGTGTTCTCTCTGATCTCCATCTTTCCTGTAAACTCTTAAAAAGCTTCCTTAGGTACTGATGTTGCGGGGTTGCATCTCTTAAAAGGCTTCTTCAGGCACTAGAGTTGCTGGGTTGGAAAATGGAGACTGGGTGAACACCGATATGAAATTGAAACCGGTCAGTATGGAACATGTATGTCATTCTGAACTTTGCATTTAAATATTATTCTGTGTTGGTTGCTACATTTGGACGGTGTTCCTAGGGGGAACCCCTTTTTTAAGGGGGGGGGTGTTACGACCCCCTCCACTCCACTAGAGGTCTCTGTCTTTGTGTTCTGCTTGTTGGCTCTTGTTTGAGTTTCAGGTGATCAACCTGATGAGCCACACCTGGGCCGTCGACATAAAAGAACCCAACACCAACCCATACTGCCTCTCACTCTTCTGTTGGACATGGCCGCGTCTTTGTTTCTGCACATTTTCACACACCCATACACGCAATCATTACTGATAACTGACTTCCACATTTATTAGGTTTCTTTGAAGACCTTTGGTTTTTGTGGTATTGCAAATAAATATACTTTTTGTTACACTTAACTTGTCTAGTCTCCCATCTTTGTTGCAGCCTATGAGCCAGGCCGTAACAAATGTGGGCTCGTCCGGGATATTGACATTGTTTCTAGTTCTGTAGTGCAGCCATATTTGTCTGCTTGTAAGTGGATTGAAGGGCTGAGACTGATTACAGGAATCAGATCAGCTGTAACTTGGTAGACAGGTGCACCTCGTTGTGTGCATGCTGGTTGGTTGGGAGACATGGACAAGTGTGGTGAGTAGATGTTTGTGTTTGTTGGATAATGTAAGCAGTTGTAATGAAATGCAGGTGGGTAATATGTGAATGAGCTGTGTGGTTGCCCCAACGTCATTGGCTGTCATCTCCTGGTCCCGCCCTCGCTGCATCCGAAGAGGTGATTGGATGAGACGTCATCCAATCGAAGTGCACAGCCGGCGCACACCTTCTGGGGAGGAGTACAAAGGCTGGGGACAACTGACACTCTGGAGGCTCTGTTGAGAGGACAGACGCCTCTCGCATTTTGCTCTTCATGCTGTGGTTAATCTTGTGTGTCTATCGCCGTGTGATATTGTGTATTAGTAGGGTTTAGAGTATAGTTAGGATTTGTGACTGTTGCCTTTAGTTTAGCTGTGTTTTGTGTAAACTCCCTCGGTTAGTTGTACCACTCTTGAAGTGAGGTTTTGTTTCGTTCTTTATTTAGTGTGATAGTGTTATTTCCCGTATGCGTTTAGACTCCTTTTTTAGAGTCCTCCTTTAGTTGGTTATTTGTCAACCTGTGCCATTTTGGCTCTTTTGTTTGTTTCAGGCTGCTTGCCTGCCATTTTGTTCACCTGTTGTGCATTAAAACAGCTTATAACTTTTAACAATTACATACTGGTGTGTGTTGCATTCCTCTTCCCCTAGTTGGGACGTAACATACATGGGGGCTCTTCCGGGATATTAACTACTTCCTGGGGTTATAGCTGGGTTTTTTCATAGCTAGAAACAATTTTGGTGGACTTTGTAAGCAGTTCACCTGAGTCTGGCAACTTTTGATTTGGAGTCGTTTTTGGTCTGTCCTTCTCATGAGCAGTTAGTTCAGTGTCGTAGAGACGACGAATATGAGATAGCGCAACATTTCGGTCTCCCAGTGGCAAAACAATTATTTAAAAAAGAGTTAAAGGCTCTGGTGGTGGATGAGTTGGTTGAAAGGAGTTTCCTGGTGCTGCCTGCACAAGCTGAGCTCACTGTGCCAAATGGCTGTGCTAAAGGAGAGGGTAGTGACAGCGAGGGGAGCGAGCAGTGTAAAGCACCGTCTGCGCCGCCTCGCTATAGTCCACCGTCTCCTGGTAGTCCTGATTCCCGGGAAGGGAATAAACTTAAAGTCCGCCTCGCCCGACTTCAGTTAGAAGCAAAGACAGAGACCTCTAGTGGAGTGGAGGGGGTCGTAACACCCCCCCCCCCCCCCTTAAAAAAAGGGGTTCCCCCTAGGAACACCGTCCAAATGTAGCAACCAACACAGAATAATATTTAAATGCAAACTTCAGAATGACATACATGTTCCATACTGACCGGTTTCAATTTCATATCGTTGTTCACCCAGTCTCCATTTTCCAACCCAGCAACTCTAGTGCCTGAAGAAGCCTTTTAAGAGATGCAACCCCGCAACATCAGTACCTAAGGAAGCTTTTTAAGAGTTTACAGGAAAGATGGAGATCAGAGAGAACACACACTGAAGATAAGGGTGATGGATGATGGGCCATGCATGGAAGAGCATTAACAGGAGGTCCAAAAACAGATAAACATTCACCAGTGTCCGACAAATTACCTGCAGCTAGACAAAGCTTGCTAAAGCTTTGCCTTCAACAAGATTCCAGCTATCACAAACTAGAATCAACATAAGCGTCAAACCAAAGGTTCCTCTGAAACAAACGGCTCACTAGCCAACCAAGTCTTCCTCAGAAGCACAGCACAAAGAGGCAACCAAACTATGCAAAGCTCACCCAACCAAGGCATGAACTGCAACGCTTATGTTCCCGAAGATTACAGGTCTAACTAACCACTTGCCGACACTTACAACAAATTACCATTTTGCGCTTCCCTCCTGCATCTGCTTACTTCCACATAAGCCACTGTAGCATCCTTTACTAAGATATCACCAAAACCCAGACGTATTTTAGAACTAATAAAGCCAAACGGTCTAGCAGGATCAAACTACTAACAGGAGAACACCAACATTATTTAACCACGGCGAGAAAGATAACAAACACTCATGTACACATACTTAACACATTTGCAACCAATCTCAAATAGCACATACACAGCTAACAGCATTCATGTCCCTCTATCTACCAAACAAAACAGATACTACCTAAACTCCCCCCTAGTCTTCAGGTGCTACTTATGGTGGTTATTTATGCACTGAAACCCACAAGCCCGGTAAAGCAACCAGCAATTGGCAACCCCACCCGCAGCTTTGGACGTGCTCCCGAGCTAATAGCTCTAACCACGTCCACACCACACTAAAACCCCCCCCAACGAACTCCAAAGGGAATCCGTTCTGAAGCCTACAGGGACAGAAATGAGAGACACTCACAGGACCACCAAAAATCGGCTACAAAATTCACCACTATAACGAGCTTATCGACGAAAAACAAAACCACCACCCACCTGCATTTCATTACAACTGCTTACATTATCCAACAAACACAAACATCTACTCACCACACTTGTCCATGTCTCCCAACCAACCAGCATGCACACAATGAGGTGCACCTGTCTACCAAGTTACAGCTGATCTGATTCCTGTAATCAGTCTCAGCCCTTCAATCCACTTACAAGCAGACAAATATGGCTGCACTACAGAACTAGAAACAATGTCAACATCCCGGACGAGCCCCCATTTGTTACGGCCTGGCTCATAGGCTGCAACAAAGATGGGAGACTAGACAAGTTAAGTGTAACAAAAAGTATATTTATTTGCAATACCACAAAAACCAAAGGTCTTCAAAGAAACCTAATAAATGTGGAAGTCAGTTATCAGTAATGATTGCGTGTATGGGTGTGTGAAAATGTGCAGAAACAAAGACGCGGCCGTGTCCAACAGAAGAGTGAGAGGCCGTATGGGTTGGTGTTGGGTTCTTTTATGTCGACGGCCCAGGTGTGGCTCATCAGGTTGATCACCTGAAACTCAAACAAGAGCCAACAAGCAGAACACAAAGACAGAGACCTCTAGTGGAGTGGAGGGGGTCGTAACAGCAACGAAGGTTCGAAACCTTAAGGTCTCATTACTGATGTACTTCAGTACGGAAGTACTATCAGTCCAAAAGATGGAGTCTTTAAGTTGCAATTGCAGCTCCTTCCTACACATCTTGTCCATATGACTTGCAACCACGGCAGCCGTCAATTCCATTCGAGGGATGGTTATTGGTTTCAATGGGGCCACTCTAGCTTTTCCCATAATGAAGACACAGTGCACGTGTCCTTTGATGTTATGTAATAACAGGTAAGTCACTGTTCCATAGCCGTCTTTGCTTGCATCTGCGAAGTGGTGTAGCTGAGCATAGGTCACTTCCCCAAAATCCACCGGCTTTAGGCATCTGTCAACTTTAAACTCTTCGAGATTGCAGAGCTCCTTCAGCCAACTTTTCCACTCTTGTGCAGCTGAGGCTGGTATAATATCATCCCAACCAAGTTCTCTTCTGCACAAGTCTTGAAGAATCATCTTGGCTGATAGGACCACAGGTGCCAATATTCCTAATGGGTCAAATATTGAGCTGACCATGGAAAGGATCCCTCTTCTGGTTATGGGTTTGTCCTTGATCATGATCTTGAACTTAAAGACATCTGACTCAACACACCACTCTATGCCCAATGCTCTTTCCACAGGGAGTGTGTCATTATCCAAGTCCAGATCCTTAACTTCTTTCGCTCTCTCCATCGAAGGTATAGCAGCAAGCACGATACGTCTGTTGCTAATCCACTTTGTGAGATGAAAGCCCCCTTGAGCACAAAGTGCACAAAGGTCATGATAGAGTGCCACTGCCTCCTCCTCTGAGACCACAGATGTTAGACAATCATCAACATAGAAATTGTGCAGGACGGTGTTGATTACTTTGGGGCTGAACTGCTCCTGATGGTCCTCTGCACACTTTCTAAGGGCAAAACTAGCACAGCTTGGCGACGATGTAGCTCCAAACAGATGTGCAACCATTCTGTGCTCTTCTAAGTTCTGATGATGAGCTCCATTTGGCCACCAGAGAAACCTCAGCAGATCTGAATCCTCAGCCGGTACTCGAACCTGATGAAACATGGCTTCAATGTCTGCCATGACTACAACAGGTTCCTTTCTGAATCTCGTCATGACTCCAACCAGTGTGCTGGTAAGATCTGGTCCCTGTAGGAGCTGCGCATTCAGCGATGTTCCATGGAATGTAGCTGCACAGTCAAATACGACCCTGATCTTTTTTTTCTTTGGGTGGTATACACCATGTTGTGGTATATACCACACCCTGCCGTCACTGCGTTCCAGATCCACAACTGGCCCTTTCTCTGCATAGCCCTTCGAAAGGATGTCATTCATGAAAGCGGTGTAATCAGCATGAAATGAAACATCTTTATCAAACCTTCTCTTGAGGCTCAGTGTACGTTGTTCTGCTACTCTCCTGTTGTTTGGCATACTAACATCCCTTTTCCTTAAAGGTAAGCCAATACAGTAATGGCCATCCATCAACTTAGCAGACTTTGTGATGTACTCCATAAAGTGACAGTCCTCTCTTTACGGTCCCATCTGCTCATCCTGACTGCATTCAGGGAAATCAGCCTTTAGCTGCTGCTTCCACAGATCTTCAAGGTTTGCAACAGATATCCTATTGACAGTGACATCTGGCTGTCCACAAGTCATCACTAATCCTGTCTCCTCTGAGAGGTCCATTGACAGTCCAACCCAGCATAGTTTTGACTGCATATGGGCCCCCGTCTACACTCCGAATAACTTCCCATGGCTCCAGTGCCTCAGGAACATTAGTCCCAATCAACAGGTCCACATCTGAATCAATCTCAGTAATCATTACATGTTTCAGGTGAGGCCATCTCTGAAGGTCTTTCTGCCGAGGAATGTTGCCTCGATGAACTGGCATAGTTTTCTAGGTGTAGGTTTCAGGCAGCTCACAATAATGACTGCTGTCTAATCCAGCCACATGCAGGTCAGAAACAATGTGACTTCCAATTATTTTCTCCTGACCCATTGTCCGAAGGAGAATGTCTGTTCTTCTTCCCCTGAGATTCAGGTTGTTCATCAGCCGCTCCGTGCGGAATGATGCTGAACTCCCAGGATCCAGGAAGGCAAATGTTATGAATGTTTAATGTCCCTTCTTAGACTTTACTTGAATAGGCACTATGGAGAGAGTACAATCTGGCTCACCGGCCCCTGTAAGACCACTGGACTGAACGGAGATCAGAGCACTGCTTATAGCTTTTCCTTTAGCTTGCGTTGTGTCAGTTTCTTTCTCTTTCTCATAGATATGAAGTATGCTTGGGTGCTTCAGACTGCATACTTTGCACGAGAGGCGTTTCCTACAGTCTTTACTCATGTGCCCAATATGCAAGCATCCAAAACACCACCATGTTCCCTTAAGAAAGCGATTTTCTCACTATGAGCCTTTCTTTCCAGTTGAAAACACAGATCCAGTATATGTCCACCTCCACAAAACAGGCAAACACTTGTACTTAGTGAGCCTCTCTCCTTCATTCTTATTTCAGGTTCCACTTTCTTTTCCGCTGTCGTAATAGTAGTAGCAAAGCTGCTTCCCCTCATCCTTGAACGAGGTTCAAACTTAGCTTTCCTCACATCTTTGTTGGCTGCTGGTGGAGTATCCTGTATATCTCCAAACAGTGGATCGCTCACAATATCCACCTGTCTTTCAATGAAGTTAACAATATCCATGAATGTAGCTCTCCGGCCCTGCCTTTTCTGTAAGTCATAGGCCAGAGTTCTCCATTTGTCCCTATATTTGTAGGGTAACTTTTTTATGATGGCTAGCATATTGCTAGGCATGTTCAACTCACACATGTATTCAAACTCTTCCATGACGTTGCAGCATCCTCTCAGAAAGAGACCGTAAGCTTGCAGAGCTCGCACATCTTCTACTCTTATTGGCTGCCATGAAAGAGCCTTTTCCATGTAAGCAGAAACAATTTTCTGTGCATTACCAAAATGCTCCTGTAGCAAAGCCTTTGCTTTGGCATATCCTCTGTCATGGGCCATATGCTGACAGCTTCTGACAAGCTCCAAAGGCTGCCCCCTGGTGTACTGTTCGAGAAAATACAGGCAGTCTTTAGGGTTGTGAGTCTTCTCCTCAATGCTGTGCTCAAAAGCTCTTATGAATGCTTGATATTGAAATGGAGAGGCATCAAACATCTGAACTTCTCTTTTCGGCAGAAAAGAGAGAGACTGTTGCTGAACCAACATGGATGTTATTTCATTTTTTCTTTCCAAAACATTAATTAAAGGATTCTGAGCACTGCTGCTTGGTGCCAGTGCTGCTGGGTGATTGCTTTGGTGTTGTAACTGTGGATGTGATTGTGTTGAACTTTGATGTATATTGGCCTCTGGGCTTCTTGTGGCTTGATGTTGCAGATGTCCATATTCTACTTCATGTTCTCTATGCGAAAACTGTACGTCAGACTGGCCACCTGTAGGCCTGTTTGTGTCAGGCACAAATGTTTTTGCTCCAGCACTGAGTGTGGCTTCCTTTCGTCCCCTTTCCAAATAAGAATGCATGCCATTGGGACTCACAGATGTGTTACTTGCAGCACGAGACCTTCTAGAGCGTCTTAGCACATTCATTTTAGCCCTTGATGCGGCTATTTCCACTTCCATTTCTAATTGCTCCCTCTTTTTCCTGAGCTGTTCCTTATTTTCCCTGAGCTCTTCCTCTTGTTCATCCAATGCATGCTTGTCTTTTAATAACATTTGTCGTGCAGTGAGAGCGGCCATGTCAGCCTCAGCTTTGATGCATGATGATGTAGTTGAAACACTGGACCTGGTTCCAGCAGAGCTCCGCTTGCAAGACCCAATGCTTCCTATGTTTGAAACACTGTCGCTTGGTTTTATTTCCTCTTGTGCTTCAGAAGTTTCAACATTTTTCCCAGATTGTTTTGAAACATGAGACATACTTTGTTGGTGTTCATCAGATATCTCAATTGAGGAAACATGTGCAATGGTGCTGCTCGGTTGTCTCCCAGTTTCAGAAAGCCATTGCTTGACATCGTCGATAAATCCATTATTGTATTTCATTGTCTTGGCAAACCATACATTTTGATTTTCCTGTTCGTCTGCAGGAAGAAGAGGAATTAAAGACTTGTGTAACAGGGTGGTTTCTTTAACCAGTTGAATTAAATGTTCAAGTTGAGTTTGTATTTGTGAGGCGTTGTCATCCCTTTGCATGAGATCCTTCATTGTTTTAATCACACTTTTCATTTTGTGAACCGTTGATTGACGTTCCTTTTGAAACTTTTCCATTTTATTTGCCAAAGCCTTGGCAGTGAGTATCGACTCTCTCTTTTGTTCATCCATTTTTGCCACATTGACATCTGAATTTGATCCACTTATTGACATATCCTTTTAATGTTTTAATGAATGAAGAACAAATGCTCCAATCCACACAACCTCTAGCGGCACAAACCAACACACGCAAGCAACAAGTCAGTCCCCAATGGACACGCAGCAGTAACTTATTCACACTGTGTTCTAACAAACATTTACACAGCATGAATGAAGAAGTGACATACCGCTCGCTCCTGCTGCTGTGTGGATTGTCCGTCAGTCTTTATCCTCCCGGCAGTACGCTGAAGTTTCCTTAAGCCGCTCTCCAATACAGCGGCGAACACGGCGTTTCAATGTTTCCTTTTAATTCCACAGCGTCACAGATCGATCCTAGAAATCTCCGTAGATCCACGCTGTGGTACAAGTCTTTTTTGTTGACTTAATATTGCGGCAGTAATCTTAAACAAAGTGCCGCGAGGGACTAAACAAGAGAAAAAACACTATGGACGCGCAAAAACTCAGTCTTTCCAACACAGTATGCGTTTTACCTTTTATTTGCAAAGCAAAAATGCAATATAACATATCCATATGCGTGCGTGCGTGCGTGCGTGCATGCGTGCGTGCGTGCGTGCGTGCGTGCATGCGTGCGGTCAACAAAAATTGTCCTTCCCTAGCTCACCCCCCCATCTATTACCAAGTGCGCAGGTAAAAGCAATTAATTAATTAAATTAAAAGCAATAAAAGCATTCCACATGCAAATAAGATAAGATAAGATAGTACTTTATTGATCCCAATTTGGGAAAACATTTTTAGTTACAGCAGCATAAGGGACAAGGCAAATTACAATAAATTAGAAATAAGCAAGAAAAATAAAGAAAATAAAGAAAGAGGAAAATATACATGTTGAGTTCGGCAGGATATTATATATATATAAATATACATATACATAAATATAAGGCATATGGAATATTAATGTTAAATATGAAATAGATTATATCTTTAAAATGTACAACGTGGTTATATTCAAGAGAAACTATGGAGCAGAGAGTTATCTTCCAGCCAGAGGTGATTTGTTGTACAGAATTATGGCACAGCGGAGCTGCAGCAGTCTGTTGGAGAAGGGGCTCCGTTGACTGTCCAGCTGCAGGTGGAGAGGATGGGTGGGGTTATCCATCATGGACAACAGCCTGTTCAGTGTCCTCCTCTCCACCACAGCTTCATAGGGGTCCAGCTTGATGCCGATGACAGGCCAAGCTTTCCTTATCAGTTTATTGATCCTGCTGGTGTCACCGGCTCTTATGCTGCCCCCCCTGCAGACCGCAGCAAAGCAGAGTGCACTGGCCACAACAGACTAGAAGATCTCCAGCATTTGCTGCACACGTGGAAGGATCTTAGCTTCCTCAGAAAATAGAGTCTGCTCATCCCCTTCTTATGCACAGCGTCAGTGTTGATCCTCCAGTTCAGCCCATAAGTGCACTCCCAGGTACTTGTAGTTCTCCACAACAGCCACATCCTCTCCCAGAATGCACAGGGGTAGAGGAGACGTCCTCACCCTCCTGAAATCAATGACCATCTCTCTGGTCTTGGCCACATTCAGAATACTCACAACATTAGGCTGAGGTTCATCTTCCGCTCTTCTTGAATTGGTTGTGCTTCTTGTTGCTTCAGGCTAAAATAAACATAATTAAAGACATTTTGAGTGTTTAAAATGTGCTGTAATACACAACACATTATTTATTCCTAAACTTGCAGAAAGAAAAACTAAAGTGTGACATTTAATCACATATTTATATATCAATCTTATACACCTTGAATTCTTGTTGGCCAATGATACACATACCCTTTGAAGATGAGCTGGGAAGTTGAAGACTGTTGAAGACCATCTTTAAGCAGGACACTCTGCCCCGTCCTGTCAAAGTCCTCACTCCTGAAGTGATCACTGCAGAGCAGTGTCCTGCCACAGGAAACAAAACTGTCCCTTCTTATGGCAACTTCCCACTGCCTCCTCCTCTCTCCGGTTTTGGAAACCTTATAAACATGAGAAAGGTAGCCAGATATATAAATTATTGTCAACGTTGTCCTCCCTTCTTTCCTTTAACATTAAGGGTAAGGACAAAAATACACACCGAAATTATCATATTTTTGGGGTAATTGTATGTATGTATGTATGTACGTACGTACGTACGTACGTACGTACGTATGTACGTCAGAGTCCTGCATCGGGTCGGATATCCGCGGGTACCCGACGGGTGACCCGCAAAAAATGTGATTTGCGGGTGGTATTTTTTCAAACGCTTTTTTCGGGTTCGGTTCTGGGTAAAACAAAGATGATGCGGGTCGGGTTGCGGGTGTTGCATAATAAATATATTTAAATAATAATAATTTAGTTTAATGTTTAAATCCTCAGACCTCTCCCCCGCGGGACCGAGCATAATCATAACCTCTGCAGCGCATCAGTCTGCTGCTGAGCGCGCCACATTCTGAATGGCTGAGCTGAAACTTTCTAGCGGAGAATACAGCATTTTCAATAACTCTTCCTCAAGAGCGAAATCCAACGTCTGGGAGGCTTTTGGTATCCTCCTAGATTAGGAAATAACCAACATCCCACGCTTTTTGAGCCAAATATGCAACTGTGTGTGTTAATAATTACACGTTTTCACAGCTCATATATATGCAGGTTCGGGTCGGGTTGCGGATCTTGTGCCGGCGGGTCGGGTCGGGTTGCGGAACTAATTGGCAATGTGCGGGTAGCGGGGCGGGTAAGGTATTGCACGTCGCGGGTACGTACGTACGTACGTATGTATGTATGTATGTATGTATGTATGTATGTATGTATGTATGTATGTATACTTTAAGAATAAGACAACCACACTAAGAGTTATAAAAAAGGTGTCCAAAAGAAACATTAAATAATTGTGTAACGAAATGGTAACAACATATTCTAAAGAGGCTGGGTCAACATCAATCTTGTAATACTATTATCTCACATAGCCCCACTGATCCTGTGTAGCAGGACTTGTAATGTACATACATCCACTCAGTAATTAACGATTATCCTAATTATAGTCATAATATTGTCATATCTTACACGTGAAAGGTGATTCCACGGGTTCTTGTTTGCAGACTGCGGCGATTAGAGCATCCGTAGGCAGCACAAAAGTCCGGCATAGTCAGGTACTTCTGTAAACACAAAGCCAGCAATTTCCTGTATCATAATGTATCTAAAATGTAAGATGTTTTTAACAAGCCAAACCAATTGGAAAAAATCATGTGTAACTTAAGTTATGTTGAAAATAAAGAGCAGTTATGCCTCTCCCTCTGGTGAAAAGTTGCTGGGTCAACTCTTGTTATTAGCCAGCTAATAAATACAACCACGGCACATACACAAAGAAAAGCTGTAATTTCAACATGTCCAAGCATCCTGTATGATAGCCATGCTAATAATGTTTATAATAAACTAAACCGTTTGTAAATCAGTCAAGATTTCAGCAATTTAAGAGTATTTTTGTGCAGATCACTCACCTTACAACAGCTACCATAGCGCGTACCAGAGTAGCTGTTGACTGTAGCAAGATGGCGGCCGGTGAGCTACGCTGGAAAATCTCCCATGAGCCATCTAGTGTTTATATATATCTATGGGGTTGGGTATCCTTTGGATTTTAACGATTCCGGTTCTGCTTTTCAATTCCGGTTATTTATTAGAAAAATAACCGGAATCGAAAAGCAGAACCGGAATCGTTAAAATCCAAAGGATACCCAATGTTTTCACGGTTATAACCGTGAAAACATTAATCAAATCTGTATTCCTATTTACAAATCAATTTATACTGTTTAATTTATTACGGTGATTGAAAACAATTATATAAAAATAATCTCTGCATTGTTTAGTTAGTTCTAAGCAGTGCAGTTTGAGAATGTACAATTGGCCCAGTCTCCTCTGGTGTTACACTGCAACCTGCCTGTGCGACAGAGTCCAACCACACATGTCCAACACATCGGCTTTATAATAATAACAATAATAATAATAATAATAATAATAATAATAATAATAATAATAATACATTATATTTATAGCCTAGAGGCCTAGCGCTTTTCTACAACTCAAAGACGCTTGCACGCTTACACATGTCCTGCAATACACATGCTGCAGCTGCCCAGCTGCTCACTGTTTGTAAAAGTAAATAAATAGTATTTTCATTTCAATAATGTACTTTCTATATATCCTGCTTCATAAACAATACTGACATCCCTGTGCTCCTCCGAGTCTGGGGGTCCGGGGATGTGAGGACAGCGCGAGGACACAGACAGCTTTACTTCATAAAGGACATGGCGTCAATATTAACAACACAGGAGCTAAAACGCTTAATAATCTTCATTACGTGTTAGAGAAAGAACATAAGACAGTTTAACAAAGATGAGGCTGTTAAACGGGCAGCGGATCCGCTGTGTGTAGAAAGAGAGAGAGAGGGATACGCTGAGCTGCACCATGCAGCGATCAGCTGATCCGGAGCATAGAGAGAGAGAGCTGCGGTCCGCGGGGCTCGCCTCCTGTCCTCACAACTCTTATTAATCCCGGGACCGGACAATTGTTATTTGTTCCTACTCGGAACCGAGTTTTGCTTCCCAACCCTGCCACTGTGCTTCCCGCCCCGCCCCGCCCCCGTCTAAAAGCGGCGAGATGTATGGAATCGACAAGCAGAACCGAAACTAATATTTCTAAACGAACAATGGCGGACACGTAGAATTTGCGAATGAGTTCTGCCTTTTGTAAACTGAATTTATCAATAGAGAGGCGAAGTCCCTCCCCTTCCGGGAGCCTCCATGGGACCCCGGAAGCGGAAAATTATACATTGAAGTCAATAGAGAACCGCAGTGACGCGTCGTAAACCCGGAAGTAAGTTAGCATTTTTAGCACTTCCGGTTCCTTCCTCAAAAAGCAATGCATTTTTTCCATAGGGTTTTGGAAAATAGCTAGAAATAAGGTCTGTGGTTGACACAATCACGTTTTGTTCTACGACATTAAATACATCAGCACTGACCCCACTGGGGATTTTTGAAGAGTTTACGTGTCTGAAAAACGATGGTTGTTACCGAGTGGCTGAATAGGACTACAGAAATTGTCGAGGCCGTTTTACGTCATTACGCCTAAAACGTAAACACTCCTGCTAAGTTTGTTTTCCCCTGTCTTCTTCTTGAAAGCAAGTACCTGCCTATCTTTAGTATCTGTATATCTATATCTGACCATTAGAATCTGCATTTTTGAAATTGTCGTTTTTAACACCGTAGTTTTACAAATTATAGAATAATGAATTACCAGTGTTTTCCAATTTTACTCGGCAGTTCATTTCGTTAGCTAACGTTAGCTAAAGCTAGCGCTAATAGTTAGCTACGCAATGGTTTGTTGCTTTGCTCCGGGTTGCAGCCACAGGTCTTCGCATGAAACGTGCTTGTTCTATCGTTTCCCGGCCGATGTTTTCCAAAGGAGAGTCTGGATTCGTGCCATGAGGTAAGCTGACGTTACATTTTTGTCCATGTCACGGTGAAATGTAAATGATGGGTAGTGACTGTATCGCCGTTTTAGAGATGGCGCTGCTGAAAAGACCGCAACATAAGTAAAGATAATGAATACATCCTATTAAAACCTGTGTGGCTTATATGATAAGTCTAATTAGTACAAGCAGCATAACGTTTCACCATGTAACTAAAGATTGTAGTCAGGGAAATCAGTTAGACATATTGAACTAATAACAAATCACCTCTGGCTGGCAGAGAACTCTCTGCTCCATAGCTTCTCTTGGACGTAAAATCACATGTACATTTTACATTTATATTCAATTTAATATTCCATCCCTCACATACTTTTGTATATATAATAACTTATATTTAGTTTTTCTTGTTATGCTGCTGCAACACAAACATTTCCCAAATTGGGATCAATACAGTAATATCTTATCTTAATTAATTAAGAAATATAACTATTATAATTAGTGTAGCAGCTGACACCTATTTTCAATATGGATTAATCTACCATTTATTTCTTTAGTTCAATTTTCATCTATAAAAATGTCAAAATAGTGAAAATGTTCCCGAGACTTATCAAGGTTATATCTTTAGATGTTTTGTTTTAGCCTATGTACTGTATGTCTTAATGCTCTTATATGTGACGGTGTGACTTCCATGAAACTAATATTTTATATCTTCCCAACAGACGAGCTGACAGGAAACCTAACACTCTAACAACCACAACATTGCAAAGGCGAGTAAATGTAAATTAAAAAAGATTCACAATTTTTTTATTTCTTCTTCTTTCTTGCAGTGAGGTGAAGCTGACTTTGCACTTGGTGCCAGTAAGGATGTTCCTCACGCAGGCTGAATGTTTCTCCTTCCTTACTGACACAGAAGCCCTGGATTTGCAATGCTTCACTAATTGTCATTTCCCTGGCTCTGTAGGGACACTTTACCTCCAGCACAGCGGAAGACCCTACCAGACCATCTGGAGATGCCCCCAACAATCCTGATAGCCACAAATCTGACTCATGGACCTGCATCTGGGATGCAATGGTGAATGCCCTGACGCCCTCACATTCATTCATAGTCCCCCACTGTACAGACAAAACACAATCAAGGGCCTGTTGTTGCCCTAGCACCCTGGCAATAAAGGAAGCAGTCACACGCTTTGACCTCAGGACAGCTCCAAAGTTGCTGGCAGTCAACCTTCCTTTCCTGAACAAATGCCAGTTTGGGTTGGTTCGCTGACCAGTGGTAGCCACCTGAATTGCCCTCTGTTGCTCCTCAGACAATGCCATGCTTGCCACAATTGCCTCAGGTCCCTGATGGCCAACAGATTTGATAATTTCAGGAACAGTAAGTGTTTCCAAGCTGCAGTGTTCCTCTTCTGGCTTGGGGGAGAGAAGCCAAGACATTCCTGAAAACCTGCCCCCGAGTCTGTCCCTCAGCCAGTCACGATCTTCGGAGGTGGGCTGTCTTGTGAGCGGGTTAAATTAGTTATTGGTTTCAACAGTCAAATTAAAACAGTTACTAAATCAGCCTACTATCACCTAAAGAACATATCTAGGATTAAAAGACTAATGTCACAGCAGGATTTGGAAAAACGTGTCCATGCTTTTATCTTCAGTAGACTGGACTACTGCAATGGTGTCTTCACAGGTCTCACTAAAAAATCTATCAGAAAGCTGCAGCTGATTCAGAACACCGCTGCTCGAGTCCTCAGTAACACTAAGAAAGAGGATCACATCACTCCTGTTCTGAAGTCTTTACTCTGGTTCCTCACTAACACTAAGAAAGTGGATCACATCACTCCTGTTCTGAAGTCTTTACACTGGCTTCCTGTGTGTCAAAGAATAGATTTCAAAATACTGCTGCTGGTTTATAAAGCACTGAATGGTTTAGGCCCAAAATACATTTCTGACCTCCTGTTAAATTATGAACCATCCAAGTCTCTCAGGTCTTCAGGGACGGGTCAGCTTTCTGTCCCCAGAGTCAGAACTAAACATGGAGAAGCAGCGTTCAGTTATTATGCTCCAAATATCTGGAACAAACTCCCAGAAACTTGCAGGTCCGCTAAAACTCTTACTACTTTTAAATCCAGGCTGAGGACTTTTCTTTTTGTCGCTGCTTTTAATTGAACTATTCATATCTTATACTGCACTGTAACTTTTATCCATGTATTTTTTCTTTTAATGTTTATTTTATGAGCTTTTCTTTTTAATGACTGATTTTAAATGCCATTTTCTTAATGTCTTTCATTTTTTGTAAAGCACTTTGAATTGCCTTGTGTTGAAAAGTGCTATATAAATAAACTTGCCTTGCCTAATAAAGATTTCATGTGACACATACAATTGATTTGTTGATGGGAATTAATGTGAATAAATTAACTCGAGGTTAACGGTACTCTTGCTATCACTACTCACCGACACTATAAACCTTGTCCCTCATGCTAGCCCTGACAACACCGGTAAGCACACCTTTATCTAGGCTGCACTGTTACGTGTCCTGACTTGTAATGGTTCTCTCCTCTATCTACCCTCTTCTTGTCATCTTTGTAAAACGATATCAGACTGGTAATTGACACAGCCATGACTTCTAGTTAAATTCAGTGTGGCTAAAATGAAAAGCTTTGTTAAAATATTCAAGCACGCGAAAGTCAAATTCAGCTTTATTGTAAAAAATTCAACATGTGTTATACATCCAGAAATATCAAAATATTGTTTCCCACAGTGTGACATGTATACATAAAAGAAAACAAAAAGGGCCTAGATAAACGTGGTACACATTAAACAAAACAAAAAGGGCCTAGATAACCGGGGTATACAGTTTAAAATGTTAATATATTTAAAGTGTTCAAAGTGCAGTTTCAGTGCAAGTCAGTTGAAACGATCTTAAGTTGGCGTGACGTTGAAGTCGTGCGACCCTGCTGCTGTACTGGCTTGTAGTTCGTTTATAGCATAACGTTAGCATTTTGCTTCTGGCGACTAGATTTATGATTCAAAGATTATAAAAGTAGGGTTGACATGTGGAGATTATCCAGCTGAACAAAACGTGATCCCTCTCTTAAATGTGTGTCAACCACAGACCCTATTTCGAGCTATTTTCCAAAATCCTATCGAGAATTTGCATTGGTTTTTGACAAAGGAACCGGAAGAAGTTTACTTCCGGGTTTTACGACGCGTCACTGCGGTTCTCTATGGAGAGATAAAAGTTATCTTTTGATCCCGTTTGAATTGTGCCACGAATGACACATATTATGTTTGTCAATCTTAAACAATAATTTCCATGTAAAAAAAGTCACAGTTTGTCGTAAAACTGTTGAAATATAAGACTATGAAAAATACGCAACTAGAAAGACTAGAAATCCCAAATGCATTCTGGCAAGTGATGTCATAGGCGATAATGCTCCAAGACTGGTTGCGACTCGCAAAGCAAAGAAGAAGAAGAAGACTGATTTATTCCCTCCAATAAATATAAGAGATTGCTCCAATAAATTCACTTTTACAAGATGCCCGTGTGCTTTGTACCAGGTTGTAATCAAAAAATTGATCATACCACTTGCTCGTTCTATCGCTTCCCGTCTGGTGAAAGGACCAGGACTAAACATATCAGGTAATTTGGATGGAACATAGTCAAGTTAGCTACGTAGCTAGTAGCGAGCACGTCAGTTAGCATTACATTACATTACTTAGCCTTGTCATTTGTATTACCCTTAACATGAAGTAAACCAAAATGTTAAACAGTAAGAGTAGTCATGATGGTAAGTATTTTGTGAAACATTTGAAGAGTAGCCTATCGCCCCCTCCACCAGGTGCTAAGGGGGCGGGAGGTAGGCTAACGCCACATTAGCATATTTTCTACTTAATGCCATCTGCACAAATGGTTAACATTGAACATTAAAAGATCAGGCAGTTCAGGGAGAGTCGAAGGAAGGAAGGCAGGCAGCTTTGCATGACATTCTTCTGGACGTGTTTCATTGTGATGATAGTGAGAGTGAGTCAATCTGTTTATTGGAAAGACAGTAGTTGAGTGATTACTGAGAGAAAATTATTAAAAGAGATAATTATTCAGTGTTGTTACTTTAAAGTGTTGTTACTGACCTTTTTCTCTTTTATTTTCTTTACCTCACCTGTAACTGCTGAGACCCTGAGGAACATGCACACTGGACTGACCTGCTCTGGCAACCTGATTTCCACTGTACGTAATAGTATTTGGTTATGGTATATCATTTATATACATCAAAGGCACAATGCACCCCCCAGAGACACAAATGTATAGAGTGTGATATATTGCATTGGTCATGTGAAATCATCTTTACATACTAGAAAACTGTAGGAGCGGCAACTTGTTTTGAAATTGAATCTTTAATATCCGATAATAAAGTTGATCTGTTTTCTTTATTCTTCTCTCTCCCCAGCTCCATCCATCACCATTCTCTGTTCCTGCAGGTCCTGCTTGCTAATCAATATGCATATATTTTTACACAATTACAAATAAAGTCAATGTATTGTATGACATGAAGTTGTGCTTCATTCTGAGTCAATAATAAATTCATTCTGCCTTCAACTGCAACATTATTGTGGACTGCACCGACATCCATGTAGCTGCCCCCCAGTAAGATGAACCAAACAAAGCTGACACTCAACATACAGCTGGGCTCTTCAGTTTACATGAATAATTTGTGAAATATTAATAATGGTTTAAATGATTATTAGTAATTAATTATATAATTGTCTCATTGTAGACGAGCAGACAGGGAGCCAGATGAGAAAAGCAGAATATGCAGCTGCCATTTTCCACATGGAAAAGAGAAAGGGCCAAGTGTATTTGAGTGGACAAAAGAGAAATCCCAAATACGAAAAATCAAATTATACAATTTACAGATATGTATACAAATATATATATCCTATATACACCATGTATAATGATGGTGTATGATGTAGAAGGAAGTGTGGTAGATAACAAGTAAATATAGAGTTACATACAGATCATTGTTACAGAAAAAGATGGAATAATTAAGAAGCACGCAGTATAATAATAATTACACGCAACAATTAAATAACTGCTCAGCATCTCCACCACAATCCCAATCTGCTGTGTCCTGTTTTCCTCCCCTCTGCATAACACCCCATCACACATACGAAACACAACGCAGAGTCCGAGGGTGTTAAGAGTATGTTTATTTAAATGTCCTCCTCTCTACTGGCCAACACAGGGAGCATATGCTGGGTGTAGAATTGTTCCTGGAGGAGGAGATTTCCATGCCATGCAGGGTCTTTGGGGATGGGGATGATGATCGCCTCCTTCGTGGTCCACAGTAGCAGAGACTCCGGTCTGTGATGTGCAGCTGTTATATAATATACAATACATTTTTGAAAAACATTTGATCAACAAAAAAGGATTTGGTCAGGATCTAGAGTCAGTGTGTAGTTTATTAATTAATCAATGCTCTCTACATTAGGAAAACACATACCAGTGTACGAGAGGGAGTCACACACAGCTGTGCCTAGATAACCAAACAAATTGACAACAGGGATGCAAACTCATCAAGTACGAAAAAGGTGACAAGGATCCGAGCCCCCCGACCCCACAGAATATCGGCTTTAAAATTAGGAATAACAGAGGATTTTAGCAGTCAGAACAACTAAAGCAGCAGTGTTAATAATAACAGAAACGCCATAGAGTCACATCTAATAGAAATATATAAAAAGCATTTATTTTAATTGTGTAGCAGTCAGTTTATAATTTTGGCAGCACTGTTGAGCATTTTGAAAATGTATTTTCATGCCTCTGTGCAAGGCTTAGTCTTTCTATCTTTATAGCCACCGGTGTAAAGTAACTAAGTTCATAAACTCAACAAGTACTATAATTGGGCACAATTTTGAGATACTTGTACTTTACTTAAGTATTTCAATGTTTTGCTACTTTGTACTTCTACTCCACTACTGTTCAGAGGTAAATGGTGTACTTTTACTCCACTACATGTATTTAATCCCTTTAGTTAATTTACAGATGTGGATGAATGATGTGAAATATAATCAAGTGTTAAATCAGACTTTAGTTCCACCTGGAGTAAATCCACAAGCTACCCTGCAGTATACAAAGTCATTCAAACTAGCTGCACCTTTACCAGCTTTGAGAACACTTTCATGATCAATCATTATAAAACATATCATATTATTCTGAAATGGACCAATCTGCAAAATGACTACTTTTACTGTCGCTTCTTTCACTATATTTTGATAATAATACTTTTCTACTTTTACTTGAGTAACATTTGGAATACAGGACTTTTACTGTAACAGAGTATTCCTAAACTCTGGTACTTCTACTTTTACTCAAGTACAAGATCTGAGTACTTCTACTTTTACTCAAGTAGCCTACACGATCTGAGTAAGCTACTTCTACTTTTAATCAAGTTCAAGATATATACTTATACCACCTCTGTTTATAGCCTATGAAAAAAACGATTAGAAAACGAAAGCTAAAGCTAACGTTAGCAGATAGTGACAATGTATGCTAGTTAGCTAGCTCAACGATAATATTGCGACGGGAAAAAAAAACTTTTCAGTGCACATCATGCTCTGCCGCTCCGACAGGGAGCTCTACTCTGAACACCTGAACGGCCCGTTCTAACAGCTGTTCACCAGCGGTCCAGTCTGTGCCACAGTGACTCCGGACGCACAGTTAATATTAACGAACACACCGTAGGTAATGTAGCTGCTGAAGCTAGACCATCATCGCCGAGCAGCAGAGGCTTATTATACATCATGAGCAGAGCCGACAGGCAGGAAGACTCGATTACACAGCTCGCACTTCATTATAATATATAAAAAAAGCTTGCGGCCGCACATTAATCCGGGTCCCAGACCCCCTACCATACCCCAAAATATTTGTATTGCAGATCTACATGAGTCACACAAACGACCTATTTTGGATTCAAAACGGAGAATTTCGCCGAAAGGTGACAAGTTTGCATCCCCGGACAAGATAACCAAAATCCTTGAATCTACACACAGCAAATAAACTCAAATGACACAACGACATGTAGAAAGGAGATCAAACATATAGTCGATATAAAACTGGCCGCTTCAATCTGAAGAGCAACTAAAACAAAACACGGGAGTGTATCTTGTTCTTGTGAACACTAATGTTATCCACAGCATACACAGACACCACAAAGTTCTTAAGGAGAAAACTAGTTGCTAAAATAAAACACGTTAGTGTACCTTGTTAGCTAATGTTAGCTAGCTGACATTAACCTTAAACATTGCACTCATATTACTCACTGAAACCTTGTAAAGCCGGTCGCGCATACTGGCTCTTACAGAACCGCTCCCTTTCGTGTATGTACAGCTCTCAACATGCCCAGACTTGTAGTGATTTTCACCTCGTTTTATACTTTTTCGCCTCATTCTGAAAGAAACAGGTGAAATTTGCTAACGTGACAGCCATCTTTGTGATGGTGACGCGTATTGTGCGAGACCAGAGACCTGTAGTTCACTGAGCGGTTTCATAAAAAAAAAATTGTAACTTCACAGTTTTACGACACATTTTTATTTTTTTGACTTGCAAAATGTCCTTTTAATTTGACAAACATCATATGTGTCATTCGTGGCACAATTCAAACGGGATCGAAAGATGACTTTTCTCTCTCCATTGACGTCAATGTATAATTTTCCGCTTCCGGTGTCCCATGGGTCGGAAGTAGATGGGCGGGACTTCGCCTCTCTAAAAATGAGGGCGAAAAATGTCACTTGTCCAGCGGACAAGTCAATTGAAAGATCTACTTGTCCGATATTGTAAGTAACACGTCCCGGACGGTGGGACGTGTACTTTTTCGCACACTGATATATATATATATATATATATATATATATATATATATATATATATATATATATATATATATTAGGGCTGTCAAGTTAACGCGTTAATAAAAAGAATTAACGCCACTAATTATTTTAACGCGATTAACGCATGTGTATTTTTTTTCCTCGGCCGCCCCGTAGTTTCAGAGCGCATCGAGTTTAAAATACCATCTACAAGCTGATGCTGGCAGCCCCGCTGATGCTGACAGCGCCGCTGATGCTGACAGCACCGCTCCTGCCGCCCGCTTGCGGCAGACCACACTTCCACGCTCACCGGCAGGCACCGACTGGCCATCGGGAGGACCGGGAGGGTGTGTGTATAAGGAGCTGTTTAAATGAAAACGGAGGAGCGACATTTCGCCACAACTGCGCCGAGCACTTGACTTTATGCAGGTAGCCAGACAGTGGGACAATGTACAAAAAGTCAGCACACTCAGCACGGATAGTGCGCGCAACATGATTGCAGCGTCCAGGCAGCTCCTGTTCGAGCATATGCCTTGAGTTGCACATAGCTCCACACACACACACACACACACACACACACACACACACACACACACACACACACACACACACACACACACACACACACACACACACACACACACACACACAGAAGGATTATTTGAATTATTTGAAGTATTAAAGTACCGTGTTATGGCAGGAAAGTTAAATCTGGTATATTCATTTTAATGTCACCTTATATATATTCATGTGTGTTAAATTTGAAGGGACAAAGTATATTTTCCCTCCCCAATATATTGAGGTGAAGTCTTTGTGTTTAGAGAGGGATGTGAGCAGGGGACATCCTAATTTGGGGATAGCTCCAAAACTCTGGAATGTTTCCCTCATAAAAGAAGAGGGTGCGTTACACATGCTTAGAGCAAATGTGTGTGTTTTCATTGCAGTAAATATATGTGCTCCGTGATTACTGTTCAACTATACCTCTGTTTTTATTCTTTCATGTGCGGGTACTAAATGGCTAGAAACATTGTGGAGAAATTAGGTTAAACATGTTTTATTACTCTATATGAAATGGAAGCAGCTTTTATGACAGGGACGAGAGAGCTGGGGGAGGGGACATTCTTCTTAAGATTTTCAGCATGTCAATTATCAGGGAAATCTACTTGTTTTCAATAGATGTGTGTGTTTAATTACTTTGTATTAATAATAACAGTATGTGTAAAGGAAGCTGGAAATATACAATGTGAAACCTTTTATTTGAAGTAAGGATGTGAACAATAGCTCAAATGGCGGGAAGGACTGTAGGACAAATGAGTGTGTTCTCTATATTGGGCCTGTGTGAAGTTTGACTATTTGAAAAGCATCTCTAATACTGCTTAAGAGCATAGGTAATGTGTTCCTCGTTATTATTGATATGAAAGTAATTTACATGTATTACGTATATTTAGCCAACTATAACAACTATATCTTAAAACATACTTTTAACTTGTGTGTGGTAACCTGAGGGGGGAAGATGGACACAGGGACAAAGGGCCATAAAGGGGATGTGTGTGTGCTGGCTGCAAGATGTGAAATAAGATAAGGAAACTTGTTGTTTAGAGCAGGTTCGTACCAGACACCAAAAGGTATCTGGTTTTCGTCAAACTGAAAGAGACTTTTTGTTTCCGGGTTTCTTCTGCTGTGTCGCACTGATTGGGTGCGACAGGCCATGTGTTGGTCTCTCCCAATAAGATGACCTCTGGGGGAAAGCACGCACACACCTCCTCCTTTGTTTTTAATATGAAAGCCGGTGTTTTCCTTTGGTTCGAGATCTTTTTCTTCAAGCTGACCAGAGAGTAGGACAGGAGAAAGAGCAGGAAGTACTTCCTTTGTATTTGTATTGTTACTTTGTATCATTAAAACAAGATTATTGTTTAACTTGCATTCTGGTGTTGCTTAATCCCTTCCTTTTTACGAATTTACCCAGCTTATCAAACGACACGCGGAGACGAGGTTGGTTTTAAACATCCTCCTAATCTCCAACAAATGGTGAGCCGACGTGTCTGAGTGGGGTGTTTCAGGGAAGAGAACACCAACGGCAAGCAGACGGAATAGTCCAGGGCTAAACATCTCGGCCTCTTCTGACAACTAAAAACAGAGCTCTGTACAATAGGCTACCAGGTGAGCAGACACCAGTTTAATTCGAAATCTGTGATTTGACCATATTCCAAATTTTAGGGTTGTCAGACGAAGTTTACAGTGTTTTTATAGTAACAGTACAAATACATATTTTAGATAGGTAGGAAAGTTATATAACATAAAAGTGAATCAACGAGGTATGTAAGACGAAGGTGAAAGGCCCCGTACTTTTTTCAGAAAGGAGACGGCTGAAGACTCGTTGGGGGATGTCCAGTGCCCGTTTTCAGACGGCATCCAGGGACAAAATCTAAATAACAATTCTTAGGTTCATAGGAATCGAAGTTGAGTTATAAGTGATCCAAAGGAGAGTAACGCAAACTTCAGAAAGTCATTCTGAAGTGACCGGGCCTCACTATATCCTTTGTTGTGTTGGGGTTGAATCTATAAAGCCAAACGTCACGATAAAGAGTTCTGTAAGCCTGGGTTACGACTCCATATCAGCGTCACATCGTTGAAAGACGGTGTTGAAGCGCGCTGAGAGGCTTGCTAAACTTGTTGGAATAAACATCGGACAATAAAAGCTGAATAGACTGTATGGGGAATGTTTTATACATATAAAAGTGAATCAGCAAGTATTTCAGCGTAGGGTATTGAGTCTCTAACGGCTGGAAGGGTATAGAGTCCCTGGCCTAGTGGAGGTATGGGAGTCCTCACAGGCTATACTTGCTGGGGAAGCCAAGTAGAGTATCGAGTCTCTATCCATGGCTAAAGTGAATAACAAATCTGAGGTTCATAGGAACCAAAAGGTGCGTTATAAGTCTGTTGGGTTTAAACTCCCATTCTGTTGAAAGAAATATCGCATCTTAAAAGCTGGACAGACAGTAAGGAGGATATATTTCTTGTGAATAAATAGAATATATTATTGAACATGAAACAGCCTAAGACAGATGAATAGATACGAAGTCATAATGAAGGGAGAATTTGAACGAGAGGAGCGTGAGTTAAGAGCTTACGAGAACAGTGGGTTCAAGCAGAAAAATTGGATAAAAGGATAGCAGAAGTGTTAATTGTTGAAAGAAGCCCCCGTTCTCCTAAAAAGGCTGAGAGCTACAGCGGGGGAGATAGAAGGGGGTGTCAGTATTTGTCTGTGAGAGTTCCCCCCCCCTTTTTCCTCTCGAGAGCAGCAGCGGCCCGGAGGGTGTCTGCTTGCTTTTGTCTCGAGTGATCTGAAGTTGGACTGAAATACATTGAAAATGAACAGATCAATGTGTGATTTGAAGTGGTAGATATATTGAAATAAATAAGAAACAATGATTTGCTGCTATTTAAACATAGTCTTTGAGAACTGTTTGATACCGTTGCATTGCGTTGTGAATTGTATGGTATTTCTCATTAACTAAGGATTGTACTTAATTATACTTCAAGGAAAATTATATTACATACAGTAACCTTAGGGGAAAGTAAAAAGAGATTTACTGAGCATATGAAGTACATTAAGGGTAAGGTTTTATTCCAATTAAATATGATAGGTGGATTTTTCCATCTAGAATAAGACATGGAAAGAGGAGAATTTGTTAGACATGAAATAACGAACTCACTGGAGGAAATATATATTGTAATGTTATTTAGGAGTTGTTATAATATACAGTTACTCTCAGTTGATGGTTGTTTAAAGTAGATAGGAAACTGAAAACGTAAACGATTCACCACAATGGTGTTTTTAAGTTTATGATGAAGGAGTAGAAAGTAAAAAGAAGGTTTTTGTAAGTTTGTCAGTCAGAGGGAATCTGTTAATGTTTAAGCATGACAGAGGTGCTGCACGAGGTTTTGCTCCAGCCATCTCACACGGTTACACAAAGGGGCTGCAGGGCGCAGAGAGGAAGAGAGAGAGAAAAGTCAGATGGTTTGAAGAAGTATAGAGAGATTAAAGGTTATATAGAGTTACTACTATTCTGGAAAATGTCATATTGTTTTATGAGTAACATAAGATAAGAATATATTTACTAGATATAAGAACAACAGGCTTATCTAGGTTAACAGAACATTGCTATTAACCAGTTTCAGCTGCAACTATCCTATCTTTGTTCTAAAGAGAACATACGTTGCATTTACAATTAATATTAAGAAAAGTTCACAATTGACACCATTAAAGACCGTTTGGGATTAATAGGACGAGTTTGTCATAAACATTCGTGCTTAGATGGAATAAAAGTGTTGAGATGTTCTCAAAAATGGGAGTTTTCACAATGTTTTTAGTTTTTATTGAAACAATTAAGTAATAAGGACAGAAAAATTTTCCGTGATGATTTATTTAGGTTTCAGCTTTAGTAAAAATGAAGATTACATTTTGTAATAATTCCTTTAAGTGTTCCAAAAATATATTCATTAACTGTGATCAGATTACTTGTTTTAAATATATAGCGCTGGATACAGTTAGTTTTGTATTCTATTACAAATCTAACCATGCTTGTAACACACAACTTAGATAAACAATTTGAAAAGAATAGAATAAGCAAGTAGATAAAAGATGAATCTATAGTGGTTAAGAAAAGTTTTTTGTTTTGCCTATTAACTGAGAACTGAAGTAATGAAGAATAGGAAGACTGTTACCATTAATGGGTTTAACATTCACATGTTTCAGCATTCCTGACCATATAGACACTCAGCTGTTTTATCTTGTCACCCGCTGGGGGAGAGATTTACATTGAGTTTTTCTCAGTAGCTGATTTGCTGTGATTACAGCAGCATTGGATAGTTGTGCGCCACCTTTGTGTTGTACTCTGAATCAGTGTGTTGGTGAAAAGTTGCTCATTACAGAAACAGAAGAACTGTGCAAAGAACGCATCTCTGAGGAGGTTTTGACAGTTTGCTTGTGCCTTATTGTCAAGGCAACAGTGGTGTGAAGAGGTACTGCAGTGTTTGGGGATTTCTGCTGTACAGAGGACAACGTGTGTCTGCTGAGTGTATCACATTGATCCAGAGGTCCCTTCCCCCTCAGGACATTCCAATGCCAGAGAGAGTTTCCTTAGAGCCCACTGACCAGGGCCGGTTCTAGCTTTTTGGGGACCCTGCCACTGACTACAGCTGAAGAGGACAATGAATCATTGACTGTTCTCAATATGACAAGATCAAGAGACAGGCTGGTCTCAGTCTGTTCAGACTCTGAAGAAATCATGCGATGATTTTACAGCATAACTGTGCAAGAGTTTACCAGAAGGTGGTGTAGAATGATATGCTTAGTGTTTAGGAAGGGAGGCTGATGTTTAATGATGGTCTGGAATGCTGAAAGGGTTAAGGTTTAATATCCTTGTTTGGCAAACAAGACATCTGATTATTATGTCACACATGATAATCTTGACATAGTGACTAGCTATGGGTAAACGTGTGGACATTATACCATTATTATCATGAACTAAAAATAAATAGGGAAATAGTATCTGGTTAAAGATGAATGGATTTCATATCCTAGAGAGGATTAGTTATATTGTGAATACTTCACAAGGTATTTACTAATGTATTTTGAAGAACACATAACAAGAACACAAGTCCAGTTTTGTTTTGTTTCTAGATTAAATTGTCCATTAAAAAACTGTTCAGCTTAGGTCTAGCTTTAGACTTTGATAGTAAAAGAGTATTTAGGCTTATTTTTGTATATCTGACATTTTTTAAATATGTTGGATATTCACTAGATAGAAAGATGGCATTACTCTCCATTTGTTGAGAACATTTCTGAAGATTAAATATTTGTTTCATTCCTAATATTCCTATTTAGTATGTAATTTTAGAGTAACAAGGCTGATGCTGAAATTGGAAAATATGTTAGTGGTTTGCATGATGTACAAAAAAAAAAAAAGGTTTTGTGTGTTCAACCTCCAGTTAGATCTGAAACACTAATAATGATCGATTTGGCTAAAGCTTAGTTTAACATCCTGATGTAACATTATGAGGTATGTTCACTTCTAAGGGTAAACAAATTGATAAAATGGATTATTGTTATTATTATTGATTAATTTGGAATATTAATTAAAAAGGCAGTTTTCTGCAGGTTCACTTAAGAATGCCTTGCATGAACATTTGTCAGGTATTGTGTTTCCTAGGGGCGGTATATTAATAAAGTGTATTGATCATTTGTTTGTTAAACATCTGAAGAAAATGGTGCTGCGAACACGAGAAAAACTTTGTTGCATTGGTTGACATCAACACAATGATGTCACTAGTACAACTCCAGCTAGTAGAATATTAATGTCTCTGCAGAGTACGACACATGGCCAATGAAACTGAGACCAAATGACCTTTGACCCTGACTGACAGTGTGACTTGAGAAAAGCACTATCAATGACTGACTCTGGGGCTGACCAAGCTTGACTTTAAAACCTGACAGTGTGAGTGTGAATGGAATGCCGGCATGTGATCAGTGTAACTGCATGATTCTAAAACAATAACTAACCGAGCATGTCTTTGGACTAACATATTATTTTGGAGCTCCAAGGGAAACATAGGTTTCCTAAAAATTCTGCAAAAGGGGGAAACCACATGTGACCCGTTTCTAATTCCCACAGGAGTTGGCGGTTTGCAAATGTAAAACTCAAACTAAAATCTAAAGATTCTGTTTCTTTTAGGACTGCCAGCTGGAAATGAACACTTATTTTCCCTGGAGTGTTTACTGTGAAAAATGATGGATGTACTTTTGGGAATGATGTTTGGTATTTTCTTATAACCACTGGTTACCTGAAGGTTTTCTTCCCATACAGGATTTTGTTACACATGTTTACATGTGTAAAAAGGGGGAGTGTGGGATTTTTTCATTTAGGGGCTGAAAGAAACCTGCCGCCCCGACTCGGAAGTTCAATCTGACCATTGATTGACAGTTTTAGATTTGACCTGCTCCATATCTGGGGATAAGATACTGTTTGATGAATGTTGACATGTTTCTAATATTGATTGAGTTATAACAGGTAACACAGATGCATAATCAGTGGGCAAGGGGCTACTGAGAGAGGTAATTCCAGAATGAGAATACCAGAGAAGGTGAACTGTGATAATGGAACAATTTTGTAATATTTCAACAGGTATTAAAGTAACTGAGGTTTGAACTGTAGAAAGAATATATTACAGTTAAGCTAAAACATAGTAATGTAATGAGATTTAATGTAGACAACATCTTGTAACTAGCCTGGTAAAGAAGTAAAAGCCATAGACTTTATTGAGGTAACATTATTATTAACAAATTAAAATACATTTAATTTAAATTCATAATAGAAAGACATTTGATGACAGTATGTTGTATTTCTGTATTCATTTTTCAGCTTGATTATATCTAAGCACTGACAAGTAGAAGCAGTATCACCAGGAAATCATTCACTTTGTCAGTATCATGATTTTAGTTGTTTTTAATCCATTACATTAGTGTGTTTCTTTACCAGAGACATTAGCAGTTCATATTATATTTAGATTTTGAATAGGATCTCAAGGATTTCATTTAAAAAATAACACAGATGCTTGTCAGAAATTCAGAGTTATTCAAATATGTTATTTAGTTCACCTGAAGATGTTGGGGTTTATTTTGTTGACACAGGCCAAGTATTAGGATTCTGAAGCGGCACTGGCAGATAGGAGGTCTGCAACTAATTTAGAAAACCTGTTCACAGACAGCTGTTGTTTTAAGACACCCCACCAACAGGCTCCAAGCAGCCTACCAGTGGTGGGTCAAACAACTGAGGGCCCAGAAGCCCTGAGCGTAGACTTGAGGGGTGGGTATCAGATTTCTCCACACAGGTTCCTGACGCCAAAAGGGGGACCCGAGGAGCCGGAGGCCGACACAGCGGAGTTCGTCTGGCTGAAGGTCATCAGGTCTACGTGGCTCAACCCCAGGTTCTCCGGCCCCCACTGAGTGACCCAGAGGACATCTCATGCCGTCCGCCGAGGAGCAAAGGGGGACATCTGGTACTACTGGAGCCAGTGTGCGGCGGGGAACACTCCGGCTAGGACCTTGGAGGACATCCCTACAGCAGACGACTCGGAAGCTGTCATCAGCGGACTGGAGGAGAAGGACCTCGCGGACATCCCTACAGCAGACGACTCGGAAGCTGGCGTCAGCGGGCTGGGGGACTTCTCGAGGCAGCAGAGGAGTCTACTTCTCTCTGATCATATTCATCAGTTCCACCTTTGAAGGAAAGGCCGCATCTCCCCCTCCCTATCAGCTGCCCTTGTTGGCGTATTCCTTTGAGGGGGAGGGGGGCCCTGAGGATTCAACAACACGCAAGGATGCTGCTTTCTGGCACTCAGGCAACCACTCTGATAGTTCCTTCACTGACATGAAAAGTTGTGTTCTGTTCCCAAAGGTTTAATGAAGGGGGACAGACACAGTATCAAAGAATGACAGTAGTTGTGTTTCAAATATCTTATGTGTGTTGGTCTCGTGAGGCGAAACCAAAAGGGGGAATTGAAGGATTATTTGAATTATTTGAAGTATTAAAGTACCGTGTTATGGCAGGAAAGTTAAATCTGGTATATTCATTTTAATGTCACCTTATATATATTCATGTGTGTTAAATTTGAAGGGACAAAGTATATTTTCCCTCCCCAATATATTGAGGTGAAGTCTTTGTGTTTAGAGAGGGATGTGAGCAGGGGACATCCTAATTTGGGGATAGCTCCAAAACTCTGGAATGTTTCCCTCATAAAAGAAGAGGGTGCGTTACACATGCTTAGGGCAAATGTGTGTGTTTTCATTGCAGTAAATATATGTGCTGCGTGATTACTGTTCAACTATACCTCTGTTTTTATTCTTTCATGTGCGGGTACTAAATGGCTACAAACATTGTGGAGAAATTAGCTTAAACATGTTTTATTACTCTATATGAAATGGAAGCAGCTTTTATGACAGGGACGAGAGAGCTGGGGGAGGGGACATTCTTCTTAAGATTTTCAGCATGTCAATTATCAGGGAAATCTACTTGTTTTCAATAGATGTGTGTGGTTAATTACTTTGTATTAATAATAACAGTATGTGTAAAGGAAGCTGGAAATATACAATGTGAAACCTTTTATTTGAAGTAAGGATGTGAACAATAGCTCAAATGGCGGGAAGGGCTGTAGGACAAATGAGCGTGTTCTCTATATTGGGCCTGTGTGAAGTTTGACTAATTGAAAAGCATCTCTAATACTGCTTAAGAGCATAGGTAATGTGTTCCTCGTTATTATTGATATGAAAGTAATTTACATGTATTACGTATATTTAGCCAACTATAACAACTATATCTTAAAACATACTTTTAACTTGTGTGTGGTAACCTGAGGGGGGAAGATGGACACAGGGACAAAGGGCCATAAAGGGGATGTGTGTGTGCTGGCTGCAAGATGTGAAATAAGATAAGGAAACTTGTTGTTTAGAGCAAGTTCGTACCAGACACCAAAAGGTTTCTGGTTTTCGTCAAACTGAAAGAGACTTTTTGTTTCCGGGTTTCTTCTGCTGTGTCGCACTGATTGGGTGCGACAGGCCATGTGTTGGTCTCTCCCAATAAGATGACCGCTGGGGGAAAGCACGCACACACCTCCTCCTGTGTTTTTAATATGAAAGCCGGTGTTTTCCTTTGGTTCGAGCTCTTTTTCTTCAGGCTGACCAGAGAGTAGGACAGGAGAAAGAGCAGGAAGTACTTCCTTTGTATTTGTATTGTTACTTTGTATCATTAAAACAAGATTATTGTTTAACTTGCATTCTGGTTTTTCTTAATCCCTTCCTTTTTACGAATTTACCCAGCTTACCAAGCGACACGCGGAGACGAGGTTGGTTTTAAACATCCTCCTAATCTCCAACAACACACACACACACACACACACACACACACACACACACACACACACACACACACACACACACACACACACACACACACACACACACACACACACACACACACACACACACACACACACACACACACACACACACACACACACACACACACACACACACACACACACACACACACACACACACACACACACACACACACACACACACACACACCATTTGTATTGTATTATTGTATGAGAGCGGTTCCAGGTTGAATTGAGGCGAATATTTGTAATGTTCAGAGGTTGTTGTGTTTAATATTCATGAGGATATTTGTCATTGTTCAAATGATAATAAACATTTGCATAAAGCATATTTTTCCACTCATATGTTGATAAGAGTATTAACAACTTGAAAAATATTCCTCTAAGGTACATTTAGAACAGATAAAAAATGTGCGATTAATCGCGATTAAATATTTTAATCAACTGACAGCCCTAATATATATATATATATATTAGTGGTGGGCCGTTATCGGCGTTAACGTGCTGCGTTAACGTGAGACTCTTGTCGGCGATAAAAAAAAATATCGCCGTTAATCTATTCTCAAAGTTGGGTTGGGAGCTGGGTCTATACTACGCAAGCGATGATGACTTTCACCTTGATAATTTAGCGCGGATGTATACCTAGCCGAATTGCACTGTAGGGGGCGAGATCGAGTCTTTGACCTGTGTTTCTTCTACTGTCTATGGATCTGACCCCGGTCAAATCAGCCACATTAAACGTGACATGCTAACATGGATACAGCAGGAATGAAGCCGCGGGGTTTGCTTCAGGGGAAATTTATTTTTAAGAAGCTTCCCGATGGAAACCTCGACAAAAATAAGGTTGTTTGCACCTTGTGCAATGCGGAATTAGTTTACTGTAGGAGTTCATCCAGTCTCAAGTACCACCTAAACGCAAAGCATCCCTTAGCTAATGCGGAAGATGCCGGGCCGAGCACTGATGTAGCGCGGGGGAAGACTCGTCGTCAAACAACTATCTTTGAGTGCAACCGAGGCAAGCCCGTCAGCACAGCTCTATCAGCCAAGCTAACTAGTCTCCTCGCTCAGTGGATTGCCACCAGCTGCAGGCCCATTAGCGTGGTTGAAGATGACGGGCTCGAGCTTGTTCTCCAGGCGGCCACAGGTGACCCATCTTACAAACTACCTGCGAGGCGAACTATCATGAGGAGAATACATGACCAGCACGCAGAAGAGAAAGCTACGAAAGTTGAGAAGATGGTAGAGGCGAGGTCTGTAGCACTGACTGGGGACCATTGGACGTCCGTTAACAACGACAACTACCTCGGCGTTACAGTACACCTCATCGATGCTAGCTGGGAACTTCACTCCTTCGCTTTAGGTATGCTACGTTATGTCATTTTAAATTACATAATTTAATTTCGTAGCCTTTTAATTACCACCACGTTATGTTTGCTTCTTGATAATTGCTAGTTGTTTACTACTAGTAGTGAAATTATTCTAATTTACTTTGTCTGTCCGTTAGGTGTGATGAAAACAGAGGAGCGTCACTTTGCAGAAGCGTGTGCAAGGCAGTTCCTCGACGTCGCTAATCAGTGGGGGATAACTGACAAAATAAGCACTATTGGAACAGATAGCGCTCCTAATATGGTGGCAGCAGGGAGGATACTTCCATTCGAGCACTTGCCCTGTGTTGCGCATGTTGTACAGAGAGCTATTGTAATGTCATTGCGGGAAGGTGGTTTTGATGGTGCACTGGCCAAGTGCCGTAAAGTGGTCGGACATTTCAAACACAGTCCGGCCAACTCAGACGAGCTAAATGTCCAACAATCCTCCCTTGGACAAGTTAAGGAGTCACTCGTGCAAGATGTTCCAACACGTTGGAATTCCACTCTTGAGATGATAAAGCGCGTGAGGCGCAACAGAGACGCACTGCACACAACGCTGTCGCTGCAGAAGCACAACCTGGCCCTCCCAACAAATGCGGATTATGAGAAGTTGGCAAAGCTAGAGAAACTGCTGGAGCCATGCAGGTATGGTCTAAAAAGATAGTGTGTTCATGAATTGGCATACAAGTTTTTAAATGTCACTTTGTATGTAAGAAACACCTGCCCTTAAATGTGTAATCTGAGTTAAATTAATCTGTCACTAATATTTTTTTGCTGTGTGTGTGTCTGTCTGTCTGTCTGTCTGTCTGTCTGTCTGTCTGTCTGTCTGTCTGTCTGTCTGTCTGTCTGTCTGTAGGTACATCACTGAGCTCCTTGGTGGAGATAAGTATGTATCCTGCTCTGTGGTTCTACCTGCCCTGTGCCACCTCCAGCATGCGATGAACATCTCAGATGATGATCCTGCCTATATTGTGCGATTCAAGGCTGCCTTCATCAAGGACCTCAACCAGCGGAGGGAGAAAATAAACCTGGAATGGCTTAAGGTATGTCAGAGTGACCAGAAGATAACTACATTGTATGACCATAATAGACTGTAAAGCCAGATGAATAAGTCATGAAGAAATATGGAGGTTGGATTTGGAAAGTGACATTTTCATCAATCAATAATTATTATTTTTTATTCATCAAAGGTGGCGACTGCTCTAGATCCACGATTTAAGGACCTCAAGTGCTTGCCCAGAGCAGAGAGGGAGCCAGTGTGGGCAAAGCTAAGTGCGTTGATGAAGGGAGAAGAACCTGCTCTGCAGCCACTCAGGGAGGAGAACCCTGAGCCACCCAAGAAGAAAACAGCCCTGCTACTGATGGGATCCGACTCAGAATCAGATGAGGAGACACCAGAAGATAGTACAGTGGAGAGGTACAAGGTAGAGCCCAGTGCCAGTCTAGATCAGTGTCCACTGAAGTGGTGGTCGGAGCACACTGCTGTCTATGGTAAGATGGCCCAAATTGCCCGTAAATACTTGGGGACTCCTGCCACAACTGTCCCATGCGAGAGACTTTTTTCTTTAGCAGGCCATATTGTGCAGAAGAGGAGAGCTTGTTTGTCACCAGAAAATGTGAACAAACTGGTCTGCCTGAGTGACTGGTGGAAGAAGGAGAAATAGAGCTTTGACTTACACAAAGCTACTGACTGTAAACAGTTCATTACAACCTGTTATATAGGCCTACTGTTCAACTAAAAATAAACAGTTAATAAACACAAGTACATCTCATTGTCATTGATTTATTTTCATCACCAATTATCATAGAACAGCTTTCTCAAGCAGTTTGTGATGCATTTTGGAAACTGGAGATGAGCCCCTGGTCTAATGCACCACCTGGCTTGAGAAACCCGTTCTCAAAGACTTACTTTTAGTCATTATTTGGGTAGCACACATATTCTGAATGCCTTCGGCAGAATTCAAATGAGCCATTTTAATCTAGATTAATCTAGATTAATTCCAAGAATACAGTGAGATTAATCTAGATTAAAAAAATGTATCTATGCCCACCACTAATATATATATATATCAATATATTTTATATAAAACAATATATTTTGGAGTGGGCTGTATCTGTCGAAAACTGCTAGCTACTGTCTGCTGTACGCCCCTCCCTTATGAAATGAACTATAAATGAACTATAGTATTACTATAGTATAATATAAGAGTTGTATAGTGTCCTATAATAAGTTTGTAGTGTTCTGTAACATTTTTCACCTACTATAGAACACTCCTAGTAATAGCATGCTATTGCCATAGTGAAAACGGCTTATGCCACAATAGGATAGCATTAGCAAGTAGTCAGTTTACCTTCGGTTGCTATGCTAACATCAACCATTTTATACCAGAGACACTTTAATAACAGCGTTGTGATGCCAAACAGCGTCAATTCAGACTGACACACATTCACTTAAGGGGAATTGGGGATATGTATCAGCTGCTTGTGTGACAGTCAGACAGTGAATACTTTAGAGAGGCCGCTCTAAAGTATTAGCTAACCCGGAGCTAACGGGAGAATAAACTCCCGTGGAAGAGCAGCGGTCGGTAAATGCCGCTGAAACACATTAATAAACAATGAACCACGGCACTCTGGAGAAAAGTATAAGCTTGGAGAAGTCGTTATTTTTATTTAATCTGACTTCGTGTGATTAAAAGCAACACGATCATCGATCCGACGCAGTCCCCTGTTGTTGTTGTTGTTGTTGTGAGCGCCGTTTGGGAGCAAATCAGCGATGTAAACGGTGACGTCATGACGCAGCAGCGGCTGCACCAGTCGGGCTCTCTGGGCGGTGTGAACAGAGCGGGAGCAGAAAAGGGAAACCGGAGCTGAACCAGAAAAGCTCTAGCTCGGAGCTAGAAAGGGAAAAGCGCTGGTGTGAAAGCCGCATTTGAGAGAAAACAGCATTACGGCGGAGCGAGAGTGTCCTGTGGGGCGTTCAGGGACCTCAGTGGAAAATCTGCCATTTTTTTCTCTGGGTGAAAAATGCATTATTGAAAAACTGCCCTTTCTGTGTCAGCCCCCCATGGGTCAAACTTCCTTTTATGGAGGGTTTGACGGCGGAGTGGGAAACCAGGGAGTATCACAGCTTCATAGCTGTAGCTCCACAGCTGATAGCACATTCCCTAACACAATGTTATGGGGAATGGAAAGACAGTTGTGTGTTAACAGAGTGGATGGACAGGACACTGACGCTGGGTTATTCACTCCAGTTCCACAGTATCCCTCCTCCATTCCGAGGCATAAGAGAGGCATATCTGTCATCCCAAGAGGAGATAGGTTTCCTCTCAGCAGAGGTTCAGGCCCTGTTGCAGAAACAGGCGGTGTCTGTTGTGCACCCTCCATTCAGAGAGAAGGGGGATTATTCCCTGTATTTTCTGGTTCCCAAAAAAACAGGGGAATTCAGGCCCATCCTGGATCTTGAGGTCTGAACCGGCACATTGCATTCAGAAAATTCCACATGTTCACTATAAAACAGGTGCTGGGGCTGGTGCGGCCGGGCGATTGGTTTACAACCATCGACCTGAAGGACGCTTACTTTCATGTCGAAATTGCCCCAAAACACAGGAAGTATTTGCGTTTTCCCTTCCAGGGGGTAGCCTACGAGTACAACAGGCTGCCGTTCGGCTACTCCCTATCCCCACGCACGTTCAGCAGATGTGTGGCCACGGCGCTGCAGCCGCTGCGCGACCATGGCATGAAGGTCTTCTTTTATCTGGACGACCTCATAGTCATAGTCATGGCCAGGTCCAGGGAATGGGCAATGTTTCACACAGCCCAGTTGATCCTTCATCTAACCAAGTTAGGTTTTGCGATCAATTGGAAGAAGAGCTCCCCCATACCTCACCAGCAGGTAGAATATCTGGGGGTGGTGCTACGGGCCACCCTTACAGAAAGCAGACAGGCGTCCCTGTTGCGGGCGGTCTGCAGGCTGCGTCAGGGGGCGGCAGTGACAGCTTTGACCATCATGCAGACCTTGGGTTTCATGACGGCTGCTCACTCCGTAGTGCCACTCGGACTCCTGCATGCACGTCGCATGCAGAGGTGGTTTATCGACCTTCGTTTAGATCTCAAAAGACACAAACGGTGTCTGGTGACCATCCCCCCCTCAGTAGAGAGCAACCTCCGATTCTGGGGGTCCCCAGAGAATCTGCGGAGGGGATCTCCACTGGGGCAGGTGACCTCCTATATCACATTCTTCACAGAAGCTTCAGTAACAGGATGCGGGGGGGACGTGCATAGAGAGAGCTGTGGGTGGTTGCTGTCCTCTGGCAGCGGCGCGGCACAGCAACCTCCTGGAGCTGCAAGCAGTGATGTTGGTCCTACAGCACTTCAAACCCTTAATACAGGGCAAACATGTGTTTGTAAGGAGCGACAACCGCACCACAGTGGCGTACATCAACAGGCAGGGCGGAGTCCGTTCAATAGCCTTGTTGACCGCAGCAGAGAACCTATGGCTGTGGGTGTCACAGATTGTGTTGTCTCTAAGGGCCCTGCACATCCCGGGGGGGGAGAATGGGGGGGCCGACCTCATGTCAAGAGGCGGACCTCTGCCATACGAATGGACGCTTCACCCGGAGGTGGTGAAGCAGGTCTGGACTCAGTTCGGGAGAGCAGAGGTGGACCTGTTCGCCAATCAGCGCAACAGCCACTGTGCCCTGTGGTTCTCCCTGGCTCGGTGGGACAACCCACCCTTGGGGGTCGACGCATTTGCACACGAGCCATGGCCAAGAAAGCTGCTTTACGTCTTTCCACCGCTGCGCCTTATCCCCCCCCTCCTGGAGAGGATGAGGCGGGAACAGCTGTCAATCATCCTGGTGGCCCCAGATCGCCGCCTGGCGCCATGGTACGTGGGGGTAACACAGATGATGATGGGCCAACCCTGGGCTATTCCTCATGTCTGGGGAGCGCTGTCTCAGGAAGCAGGAGAAATAGGGGCGTTACCCACTCTGGGCCAACCTCTCCAGGCTTGGCTCCTGAGAGGGACAGGCTGAGACAGGTGGGGCTGTCTGATAACGTTATTCAGACTATCGAAGCAGCAAGAGCAGAATCCACCACAGCCTGTTACAGGCCGAAGTGGGCGGGATTCCGACGATGGTGTGAAGGAAGGAGTCTAGAGCCTCTGTCGTGCACTCTGTGCTCTATTTTTACCTACTTACAGATACTGGTGGACAGGGGGCTGGCTCATTCCACAATTAAGGTGTATGCAGCAGCCATTTTGTCCTGCCATGAGGGATTTGGGGGCAGGTCAGCCTTCAGTCAGCCGCTTATGACGCGGTTTTTGCAGGGGGTCAGGAGGCAGCACCTGGTAGTGCATGCCTCCGCCCCACAGTGGGACCTGCCGTTGGTGCTCGAGGCTCTGGTCACAGAACCATTTGAGCCTCTGGAGCTTTCCTCCCTGAAAGCACTTTCATGGAAGACAGCATTGCTACTTGCCTTGACTTCGGCCAAAAGAGTGTCTGAGTTAACCGCTCTGTCGGTGCACCCAAGCTGTCTGTTGATCCGGGGTGACCGTAGCAGGGCGACACTAAGGCCAAACCCCTCCTTTACTTAAGAGTATGAGAAATTCATTCAGATCAAGGGCTATTCAGTTAGGTGGCTTTAATCCTCCACCCCATGTTGGGGCCAGGCAGGCTAAGTTGCACCTCCTCTGCAGCGCTAGCATGCTATGTAGAGCGCACGGCTACCATTAGGTGCACTGAACAACTGTTTGTGTGCTTTGGGGATGGTGTGGCTGGAAAAGCTCTCTCCAAGAAGCGCCTAGCAGGATGGCTCTGCGAGTGCATTAAAAATGCCTATGGACGGGCGGGGAGAGCCCTCCCCACTGGGGTCCGTGCACATTCTACACGGGCTGTGGCTGTGTCAACAGCCTTATTCAGCGGCGTGAGTGTAGAAGATATATGCACGGCGGCGTCTTGGTCTACGCCAGGCTCATCATAAAATGTTATCTCCTGGACATGTCTGGCCCCTTCTCGTCGTCTGTGCTTGCCGAGGCAACGCATGACTGGTGAGAGGGGGGGTGGCTGTGGGTCAGCAGGTTTCTGACCCCCCCCCCCACCCCGCTGGACATAAAGCAGAGATGGGGTCGTTACTAAAAAAAAGTAATATATTACATATTACATATTACTTTTTTAAAAAGTAATATATTACACTATTTCGTTACTGTCTACATAAACTAACTTGTTACTTTACTCATTACTTTACTCGCAGGGCCGGCCCGCCCCTCCCTACAGGCAGATCACGCAGACTGCGGCGCACCTACAGTGTAAGCGCGCCACAGTTTTGCCTCTGCAAGACTCCACTTGCACCCCCAATTACTATTGCATTAAGGAAGACATAACACAAGTCTTTCTTTTTATATGCTCTTTAATAAAATAGGCTACCAGCCTACCAAAACAAGCTAACAGTCTGTGAAACGTAAAGACTAGACCCTCCAGAAAAACGCGGGCAAAAATCCTTGATTATGCGGGCTAAATTCCTTGATTATGCGGGCTAAAATCCTTGATTATGCGATTAAACATGCGGGGTTTTATGTGATTTTATGCGGTGAAACTGCGGGAAGTTGCGAAATATGCGGAAAGTTGCGAAATATGCTAAATATGCGGGAAAAAAATATCGATTTTTTTTTTTAAATATAGTCTTATTTATTCTCTCTCACACACAACCTGCCACTAACGTTAAACCCCTTTACTATTCAATTAAACACATTCAATGTTTATTTATTGTAAAAGCAATTGGGCTATTTTAATTTCACACACACACACACACACACACACACACACACACACACACACACACACACACACACACACACACACACACACACACACACACACACACACACACACACACACACACACACACACACACACACACACACACACACACACACACACACACACACACACACACACACACACACACACACACACACACACACACACACACACACACTTCTCCGCCTCATTCTGTTTTCATTTACTCGTTCGTTATCTGCAGCTTCAATCTTGTAGGCTACTCACCTCGTTTCTTGTAGCCCTCGAAAGGGTTTTGGAGGTTGATGCCTCGTGAACGTGAGTTGTTTGGATTTCTTGTCCGCAGCAGCAGAAAGCATTTTCGAATGTTTGAATGAATCAAAGCGGGTCGTCACCGTCGATTTTCTCTTATGCTCCAACACACAGTTGCACGGGGTGCAGAATAGTTTCCCCCCACTTTTTGCCCGGTCTTTAGTAGAAATGTTCGTCGGTAAATGAGATGGATTAGATATTTTCATTTTGGTGTTTTCTCTATCGTGTGAGCTCCACACGTTCACTCTATACAGTGTTGTTTACATTCTGTGATGCGCGAGCTGATGACGTCACGTCAAGACGAGTTAACTTTTTTTTTTCTCAACTTTGTGTGGAAAAATGCGGGGATTATGCGGCCTTTTGATAAATATGCGGCCTTTTAGAAATCTGCGCCATTTTGCTGATTATGCGGTAAATTCTGCGATCGCAGAATCGCGTTTTTCTGGAGGGTCTAAAAGACACTAATTAATGAAACCAGTTCAAGACGCATTATTCTTATTCTTATCATTCTTTATGAGCGCAGTAACGGTAAGGTATCTAATTACTTATTTATTTAGTTTTCCATAACTTAGCAACAGAGATGGTCAAACTAAAGTGGTAAAGACATGGCAGAATTCCTACAATGAAGCGGGACATTGAACTGTTCACCCGTGAGAGGGCAATCAAGAAAAGAGAGCGAGCGGCCCCGTTGAGGAAGTTTACAGATGAAATGACTCAGCCATGTTTATGCAGCACTGCACGTGGAGATGTGGACGGGCAAATCGCGCAGATTACGTAGGCCTACAAGTATACAAACATGCGGCGGCGGAAACCCCTCTTGTCTGTCAGTGAGTGTGATTATTTTATAAAAGTAACGAAGTAACGCGTGTCGGGGCAATGTTAGTAACTGTAGTGTGATTACTGAATTATAAAAGCAACGCGTTACACTACTCCGTTACCGACAAAAGTAATATTATTACAGTAACGCGTTACTTTGTAACATTACAAAGTTACTTTGTAACGCGTTACACCCAACTATGTTAATGTGTTATACCAGATTAACGGAAATAATCTCAGCTAACTGACGATATAAACCATTCTTACCAAAACAAAACACAAGTCTCATAAGAAGCATCTAAATGACCCCTTAGCGAAAAATGCTAACGGACATTGGCACAGAACTCAAGATAAAAGTACCCTTATTACTTATCGTAGCTGCACATACAAGATATTTGATTAAAGCTGAGGTTCCACAGATTATTTAGGTATATAGTATCATCACTGAGTGATCCGAATTTGCGACAGGGGAAGCAAAGACAGACATCACAACACGTACCTTTACGTAGCTTCTAGGGAGATCGTCTCACCGTAGCTGTTAATCTGATCCAAAGACGTGTTCAATGGCATTAAAACGAGAAAAAACGCGGCTGAATCGGTTAATCCATAGGTTGATAAAGTTTCTGGGCAATAATTTGAATTATTTATAATCCATAATTCCATTTTTATGTAAAAATCGCAGAGCAAAAGTTAGCTGCTAATGTTAGCCACCAGAGTGGCTGCTGCTTCCGGTCTTGGCAATGCAGCAGCCTAACACACACACATGACCAAATAAGGACTATGTGGGAGTTCCCCTCGATTCCATAGATAACCGCAGTGACGCGTTCTTCCGGTTCCTTCGTCAAAAACGAATGCAATTTCTCCATAGGATTTTGGAAAATAGCTCGAAATAAGGTCTGTGGTTGACACACATTTAAGAGAGGGATCACGTTTTGTTCAGCCGGAAAATCTCCACATGTCAACCCTACTTTTATCATTTTTGAATCATAAATCTAGTCGCCAGAAGCAAAATGCTAACGTTATGCTATAGACGAACTACAAGCCAGTACAGCAGCAGGGTCGCACGACTTCAACGTCACGCCAACTTAAGATCGTTTCAACTGACTTGCACTGAAACTGCACTTTGAACACTTTAAATATATTAACATTTTAAACTATATACCCCGGTTATCTAGGCCCTTTTTGTTTTGTTTAATGTATACCACGTTTATCTAGGCCCTTTTTGTTTTGTTTTATGTGTACATGTCACACTGTGGGAAACGATATTCGAGATTTCTGGATTTATAACACATGTAGAATTTTTGACAATAAAGCTGACTTTGACTTTCGCACGCTTGCATATTTAAACAAAGCTTTTCATTTTAGCCACACTGAATTTAACTAGAAGTCATGGCTGTGTCAATTACCAGTCCGATATCGTTTTACAAAGATGACAAGAAGAGTGTAGATAGGAGAGAACCACTACAAGTCAGGACACGTAAAACAGTGCAGCCTAGATGAAGGTGTACTTACCGGTGTTGTCAGGGCTAGCATGAGGGACAAGGTTTATAGTGTCGGTGAGTAGTGTGAACTGTGTTCGTTATTCTCTCGTCCAGGAGAGAAGCTTTAAAAGGAGACTAAATGGAGTCTCTGTGAAAGTTCAATTGGGTACTTTAATTAAAAAAGGCGCGGGTTGGTCACAAGCATGATATTGTTCAGTCAGACAAACAGCTGTGATCCGCTCCTTGTTAGGGAAGAGAAGAGAATGGATCTCTCCTCCGGTGCTGTTATATATCCTCTGCTGGCTCCTCCCCGCCAGCCGGCTCGCCTCGTCTCCAATGTCCGTTATTGCATTTAAACAGAGGATAGGTTCTTTTCACATTCAATATATGCTTAACACGCCGTTTCTCCTCATATTCTCTTTCATCACTTTTCATTTAACACATTCTAAACGCTGTAATCAATACTCGAAACAATACTTCTCGGCTCGTTTGGTTTCCGGTCATTCCGGATGTTGTCACATGCTACTCTCGTCTGTAAACAATAATGTATTCAAATAAACTGTACCTTCATTTAATATTCAGCATGGTAGTATCTCGACATCTATAGTTGTAGTGTTAAATCAGTAGGCTTCGGTTTGCACCACTCCATATCATTTCGCTACTAAATTCACCTCTTCAGGAAATCGTATATTAGCCACATGCTAAATGCTAACAGTAGATGAAGGATTTTCCGAATAAAAGCTTAACTGCTTGTGCACAAGAATTTCTGGTTTTTCAGTATAAAAGAGCATTAAAACTGACGGCATGTTTAAACTACATTTCCCCATTAAAACATTGATTTTAATTTCTAACAGTCCCTCCTTACACACCTAAAAGGTGTGTATAATACTGAAATCAATGAGTTCTTCATCTGAACTTTGCATATTACATATCTCATATTAACAAACATACAATCAAATGGAATGGTTTTACAGCCGGCTTTACAAAAATACAAAATAAATTATTGTCTGTGTTCAAACATAAAAGTTTTCCCTTGTGCATAACTTCTAGTGTTTACATTCAATATCATTCTTCAAAATAGCAGCAATGGCTTGGTATCGGAACATTTCTTCCTCCCTCCTTTCACAGAAACCGTTCTCATACCACGCTCAGTGTTAAGGCACTTGTTTTTACAAAGTGAAAAGAAATAAACCATTTTAGAATAGCAATGATTTTTACAACATGAGATCCACCATATTAGAATAGTATAAAGTAATAAACAATAAAATAAAATATCTTGGATTGGCAAAGTAAATTGAAAAATAAAAATAAACTATCTTGGAATAGTGTAAAGTAAATTGAAATGGATTCACTCCATTTTAGCATTTTATTTTGCTCACTTCTTCACATGATTTCATAATGTAAAGAATCACATCAGCTGGACATTCATTGATCAATCTCATCTCCGAACATCCATATAATTTAAACTAACTCATCATTGTCATCAACATCTGAATACGGGGGTTGGTCGTCTTGTTCTGCTAGCATTTGTAATGATCTCCTCATGAGAAATGTACCCTCCCTCCTTTCATACCATTTAAGGTATGAAAGTAATATGTTCTCTAGAAGGGGCCGTCGTGATCAATCGGTACGTTCTACTCTGGGGTACGGCATTCTAGACAGTCATTTCTGGGAGAAGATTTTGGTCAGTTACAACAGTTGTAGAGTTTCATCACTTAAAAGTTCCTTCTCATTTGGGTGGTCTGTTCTAATGCAGTGATAAAGTCCCTGAAATGGTGTGAGAACCAGTGGAATATCAATAACTCATTATACTCATTTATTTTCAATTCTTGTCTACTTAAATAGCTATGCTAACCCCTTTAACAGTGTGTGGAACCTTGGGTGCTAGACAGTGTGCGAAATACCCGTCAATAATCGGGGGGTCCCCATCTCCCGTTTATTGCGCAATATACCTGTCGAAGATTTCTCAATATGCAGTAGGCCTATACAATATTTCATGGATGCAATCCAAGACAATCAGTAGTAGCAGCGTTTCTCAACCGGGGCGCTGTCAAATAATTATATATTCTAACGTTCATATGAATGAATACGCGACCGTTAAAGAACCATCTCTTTTCGATTCTATGCGAGGAAATGGGAGCAGAGCTGGTCTCAGACGCACGCACGCACACACACACACACACACACACACACACACACACACACACACACACACACACACACACACACACACACACACACACACACACACACACACACACACACACACACACACACACACAGTCTGCGTGATCTGCGTGTAGGGAGGGGCAGGCCTGCACACACCCACACACACACACACACACACACACCAACTTGAAGGCCAAGGCTAATTATGCTTTTCTTCTTAACCCCGGAATCCACACAGGACATACGCACACGCTCATCTTATGCACAGCAAAGATCGAAAAAATAGTCTTTTACCTTAAGTGAGAATAGACCAAAGATGCCTTGGCTCGACTTCTTCTCGTTGCCGTCCTGGTTTCCAAGAAGAAGAGAGACGATGTCCTGCTTTAATCCAGCTTTTCACGAACGGCACTGGGTCGAATTTGTCCAAAGGGGCTCCGTTTAGGTCCACAAACAGAAGCGAAGACAGGCTCTCCTCGCGCAACCTGTTGCGGCTCTGGTTGTCGGTGTTATTCACGGCGGAAAAGCCTCTCTCGCACTCAGCAGACGTGGGGAGGTAAGTGCGACTTGCTATGCATAGCCGTTCCAGTGTTTTGCCCGGTGGAGTGCCCTGCAATTTCCAGTCTCTAAACTGCCCCACGGCGTCCCCGGCTGGTTCTCCGAGCGATTTAGCCAGACGGTGTACTTCTTGTTCGCCATACAAAGTCAAGTCTTCCCGCTCTCCTGGCCAAAAGCGCTTATCAAGAGCTTTGAGCGTCTGGACCAAGCTTGACTCCGGTAAGCGCTTGGTTAGAGTAGCAACCACCGATTCATAAAAACGAGGCTTGTTTATTTTCCCCTTGCCTTCTGTCAGCTCTACGTCCTTAAAAAAGCCCGATGAGACGCCCTGTTCAGCCTTCTTCGTTGATCTCCCCCCGGTCGTCTTCATGGCGGTCAAAACATTGATGGTTTGTTTGATGTGGACACTTGAGTCCACAAGTGTCATTTCTCTTCTCTGCAGCTTGAGAGACAGGCTCTGGAGTTCACGCAGGATGTCTTTCATGACAGCCAAATCTTCCACGAATCCTGAGTTGGTTAGGTGCTTGAGAAGTCCCTTGTATTTTTGCCTCTCAAGATCATTACGTGATGCGTTCTCACTGGATGTTTTAAAATGGAGTGCTAGTGCGGGGAAATCTTTCCATACAGCTTTTACTGTTTTAAAGCTGCTGGCAACCCATCTGATGGTGAAAATTTGACCTATTTTCAGTATTTCCATGTTGAGCTCGGCCGCTGCTTCTTTCAGCAATCTGGAATTCCTGGTTGACTGATTGTAGAGTGAGTAATGTGAAATAAATATCTCAAAGTGATTAGTGCCACCCACATCTTTAAGAGCATCTTTGACTGACAGTTCTAGTCTGTGCGCCAGGCAGTGTACAGACTGCACGTTCGGAAAATTGTTTTTGAGTCTGACGACAAGCCCACTGGCTTTTCCCGTGAGCACTGCAGCCCCATCGGTGGCTATGCTTATTAGGTGCGTCTTCAAAAAGTCATCATCCATTCCAGCTTTATATAGACTCGCCATCATCGAGTTATAAATTGATTCAGCATCGACCCCATCTGTGAGTTCCACTATATCCAGGAAAACATTATCTACATCCCCCTTACCACTGACATCACATCTTACGTAAATGATTAGATAGGGACGACCGTGAACGGTACTTTCATCAATTGTGATTGATATCTTTGAATCCATTTCTTTCACATTAGAGACGAACTTGCGGCGCATTTCCTTTGCAATGTGACTTATTATTTTAATTATTTATTATCAGATTTGTGGATATTCCCAACTTCGGCTCCATTCAGCTCCTGCATTGTCATGAGGGGGTTGAGCTTTTTATAAGATAGCCTTTCCTTTGCTACGGTGTAAGCTGTTCTAAACGAGACTGTTGTTTTCTTGAGTAAATCGGACTGTATATCAATGAAACAGTTTGGGAGGGTTTCTTTGTCTTTCATCTGTACTATTTCCACTGACCTTGTGTGGGCCTGGCTGTCCCTGTGTTTGTATATCTTCTTTCGTAGCTGTTTTGCATCAGGGCTAGTAACATCACCATTGATCCATTCTTCCGAGAGGTGTAAACCCGGTCCCTTTTCTGAGAGTAGCAACGTTTTTGCTTTCCTACACACTAAGCATCCTAACTTTCCAGCCTTAATGTCAAGCCAAGGGTTGCGGTCTTTCCATTCGCCCACCTGCTTCGTTGTCCAACCACCCGGCGGAAAGTCACTAGCAGCAGTGGCAGCTACCTCCGCAACTGCTGCGTCTTCTGAGCGCTCTGCCTCAACTTCACCTCCTTCTGGGGAGTGACTGGGCGGGACAGGAGCCTCCGACTCGCTAACGGTTCTGGTAGCGAGTGCTGTGCTAGCTGCTGCGTCATAAGCATCATCTCTGGGTGTCTCATGGTCATCTCGTGGTGTCACTTTTTTGGATGTGAACCCAAAGTGCACGAGTGAAACACTTTGGTTTAGCTTTCTCTTAGACATTTGAGTCCTCTAATGTAACGTCTTTCTCTCCTCTTTGCCGCGCATGGCTAATTTGCATAATTTGTGTCCGCGTCACGCAGCGTACCCGTGTCACGCGGCTGGCTCTGCTTTTGACAGCCAAAATAGAAGTTATTTGTGAATAAATGTTTTGAATTATGAATACTGGACATAGTAGGCTTAAAAACATTTTAGTGACCATTGCAAGTGACAAATACATATTATAATTTCAGACCCCCCCTAAATGTTGCTGTTGAGGCTTTCAGGGGGGCACAGGTGTTAAACGGGGGGGTCGAGCTCCCCCGGACCCCCCCGTATTTCGCACACTGGTGCTAGAGCATGTGATAATTACTCCCTCCTTTAACAAGGACTTTAAAACAGAAGTCATTTCATTAATGGTTTGCAGTTCAATTCAGGAATTTACACCTATGGCAGATATGTTTCTCCTTTAAATAACATCTCTAAAAGTCAGGTCATCACTGATTGAATGGATGACCTTTAGGAGCTGGTGGCGCTTGTCTTTTAAAACTCATACTCTGGTGCCGTGCGCTCCCTCTGAAGCTGCAAGTAAAATTTAAAACATCTTCAGGGTGGGTAGAGCGACCCCTTCTCCCTGAACGATTTTTGTTGTAAAATATGCACCACCACAATGAGTGATCCAAGGCCCCGCATGTATTACTCCCAATTATATTAGTTTTTTTTTTATTAAAATGTGCAATCTCTCTTTTGTCTTTTTAAAACTCTACATCTTGGACAAAAAACAACTGTTATTTCCACCTTAATCTTCCCTCCTGAGGTAATAACCATGCTACAATGGAGATATCAATACTCTAGATTGGAATACTATCTTTGGCTTGGTACTAGCTCTACCTTTAACATTTTCCATACAAATAAAGATGTGTCTGCTTGTATAGAGTGGTTACTAAAACCATCCCTTTAAACTGTAGGTCTATACTGTAACAAATTAAATCTTACCCAAATTCACACATGAATAAAAAAAACTCTTAAAGAATAATTTGTTCATATGATGAAAAGATTGAATAATATGTTCTACCCTCAGTGTGTTTTTAGGGTTATTTAATAGTTTCCTCTTTCTTACTTTATAAATTCACCAATTGATTAATTCATGGCTAATAAACCTTTTTCTTTACGTATTTCTCGTTGGTGAATAAGTGTGTTTATGTGTAAACTCACTCACTCCCGTTTTCCTTCTCTCCCCCTCTGGTTGTCAAGCCACGACCCCCTCACGTTCTGCCGGACCATGCCAACTCCTCCGTCCTGTCCTCTTCTCCGTCCACCTTCTCCTCAGTCCATCCGCTCTTGGATCCTTCCGCTGTAACTCTCTTCAGTGTCCCATCTGCTTTGCTTTTCATCTCCTCCTTTACAGTCTCTACTTTGTTGCATGGAGGGCGTATTCTGCTCTCATGTCCCACCCTCTGCTCTTGTGTCCAAATCTTGTGGCTCAGCTTGGAACTTCATGTCCTGTGGGGGACCGATGAGAGTGTGCCTTTTTATGTCACCTGTAGTTCTGGATTCCTCAGGTGGAGATGGTTCTGGATAAAGTCTTGTCATTGTTGGTTCAGCTCTGCTTCTCTGTCTGTTCGATGGAGGAGGAGGAGTCTTCCGTGGTGAGGTCTTTTGTCTGCTTGGAAGTTGGGGTCGTAGCGTTCTGACAGGCGGAGAGATAGAGAGAGAGATCTCGGGACGCATTATCTATAGTTAATTCTAACACACTGAGGTAAAATAAATCCAATCTTTCCCACTCCATTTTCCTAACCATACTATCTTTCTTTGATGTTAAATGTCATCTAAGCCCAGTTTATGTTTTCTAATAATTGTACCATATCCCTAAACATTGTTTTCACCCACTGTAACATGTTTACTCCAATTAACTCTTTCAGGAAACCACTTTCTTCCATAAATTTAAATACCTAGTTGCTTCAAGCACCACATATTTCACACACTATAAAGGAACGTCTCCATATTTTCTCCATCACTTTAAATCTCACTGTTATTTAGAACATAAGTAACTTTGGTGACTGGACATATCTGCAATGTCGCCACTGTCTGCTAGGAAATTTTGTTCATAGAGTTTGTACGTACAAAGCTGTACTTTTGGGTTAGTAGCCTGTTTCAACTGTAATCATTTTCAATAATTCTACTCAGGTCACCGGTCGGTTGTTCATAAACTTAACAGGGGGTGTTTCTGGTACAGACTAAAACATGGATCCAGTGTATTTAGAGATTCCCCTAATCTGTAAATCCCCATCACTTACATCTCCCGATCACTTAAACCCATCTCATCATTTGATACAAGAACTGCATATAGGGGGGTGAATCATCTTGATTATAACCGCCTCTTGTTTGGGACCGAGTATTTCTAACTCCTCCTCTTGTTGCTCAGCTGATCTTTTGGCTCTGAGGATAAGTGAAAGTCTGTGAAACACAGCTGGAGTCTTGTTAGTGATGTGGGCATTCTCTATGAGTGAACTAATGGTTCCATGTTTTACTTGATATTGTACTCCCCATCCAACCAACAAGGTGCCAAGTGTAATGAGCACAATCAACAATGCTATTCCGACTCTTATCCCTAGGGGACCCCACAATTGGTTTGGCTTTGTTCTCGTCATCATCTCTATTTTATCCCTGGTTGTGTCCGTTACAGAATTTAAATAATGAGTCCAAAAATAACATACAAAAAATTGGACTCTTTTTCAGATGTAAAACAAAAAAAATAGGTTTTCACATTAATGTACAATCTATAAAAATCTATAGACAATTTGTCTTTTGAGCTGTTTCTATCTTTATCTTATTTATATTTATTGTTTTGTTCCAGCTCTGCCAAATCAGTCCTAACTCCCAATAATGTTCTGGAAGTTGCCAGTGAAGGGTGACAATGTGTGAGGTGGTGTCAATTTGCTCCTTTTTCTTTACCTTTAAACCGGAGCGCGTGTGAAGTTTGTTACAACTTTTCACGCTTCCATCCACCGGGGATGAGCCCACTGTCTTTTGTGAACTTTCACCCTCACCCAATCACCTGGCCGAACAGGAGTCTCTTCTGGTGTCTCTTCTGGTGTCTCTGTAGTTTTCCTAGCCTGCTGTGTAGACAAAACTTGCATAATATTACTCAGAGTTCTGACATATTCATCCACTTCTATTTGTCTAATATCTAAAACTGGTCCACTCCCTCCTTGGAGAAGGCCCAAGCTCTGGCATACCTCTTGTTGTTTTATGACCTATTGTTGACTACATGTTATTATTTATTAACTACAACGTCACTGAAATCAACATATCTGTATAATCATGACACTCCCTCCTTTGAGCATAAAATGCTCAATTAATATTGTAATGATTACCGTATTATGAACAGGACATGGAAATCCCATAACGTTGCATTAAATAAATATAAATTCTCCGTGTACCCACAAGGCGTACAAAAATATCATATGATGTATGGCTTTCTGATGGCATAAATGCATATTCACAAAACATTTCCCATTCGCACTTCTAATAGTTTACTTGTTTCAATAATGGCTTTTGTCATGGTATTATGCATCATCGTTGCTGCGAAAAACAATACCCCTGGTGTCGCTAATGCGTCTCAATAACTCTAGGATAAGAGGATTGGTTGACACTGCTGAACTAACATATGATAAAATAATCTTTCTCCAAACTGGAGGGAAAATATGAACTATTCTCACAGAGAGTGACGTGCATGAAGGGCTGGTGCCCCTCACTCAAATGAGATATTGCCTTACGCACTACACTATAAATCAGTAAAGTTACTCAAGAATAAATAAATAAAGACTGATTCTTGAAACTGTTGTAAAAACCCTACAACTTCTTCATCCAAGCTCTTAATCAGTGTTATGTTATTTAATCTGCGGCTCATGCCTTAAAACAGACACTTCAGACCGATTATAAAATTGTGTTTATGAGAAAAATGTAATCTGACTTCATAAATCACATAATTGTTTGATTAAAAACTGCACTTCTGGCTAAGAATAAATGAAGTTCCCCTTTAAACACAGCCCCGGTCTTCTGACGGGGTCTATCTATGTACTGGCTGGAAAATGTTGGGCCAGTCTCCGTCGCTCCGTCACTGTTCTCCCGTTAACAGTCACTCTCTAGTTCTGCTGGGTTCTTGTTGACTTCTTCACTGGTTTGAGACAAGTGACCCTATCGGACACCTCCCTTTGTAGCCAGACTTCACCACAGCAGAATCGAGTTTCTGTTTTCAGGTCTGGACAGCTTCACGTCAGGTGTATCGCCGCCCCTTGCATATTTTGGGTGGAAGCCCGTCTTCTTGACCTCACTAGTTGTGTGGACACAATAGTTTTCTGTGTGGGGGAACAACATCACTTGTAATCTGTATCCTTCTCATAATTACAAAAATAGTCTGCTAAATGTTCTAGTCTGCTACTTCTAATTGGTGGATGCTCTGTGTAAATGCAAATTCAAAGCAAAAGGAGCAAATTGAATTTGCATTTCACGAAATGGCGATTGCCCTGTCTTTGTTTTTCCACATGTGGGGTGTAAACAAGATGGCACCCGATTATTTCGCACTCTGACCTGTAGACAAAGAGATTTGTCCATGCGGCTCTCAGGTGGGAGTTTAAACAATGGCGAGGTGATCTTTAAACGAACCGTAACAAAGTAAACCACTGGTGTGGTATTATAAACCCTGAAATACAAGCCAAAACAACACTTAGTTTAAAATAACAACATTTCTATCTAGTTTACTATGAAAAAAATGGGCTTTATCTTATTGATATCATCACTTAAAGTTAGGAACCCTTACGCACTAGCTATAAACCTGTTCACGTAATATTTGACTTTATAGTCGACTATGGGCTTTATCTTATTGATATCATCACTTAAAGTTAGGAACCCTTACGCACTAGCTATAAACCTGTTCACGTAATATTTGACTTTATAGTCGACTATGGTTAACTGTTGCTATTTGGACACGCCAAACCGGGACCAATATGGAGACCTATCAGCAACTAATAATAGACCGTCGTCTTATTACTGCACTGCTGTTGTAATTCCGATTACCGTAACCCACCTGCAATATCTTGTTTAAAACAGAACAGTTTTAACCACTGATAAAGGCTTAGACCTTAACCAAGCCTTTTCTTGAAAAGGACTTTCTTTAAAGCACTGACTTCGGTCTTAACCCTGAGTTGATTCACTATGCCCCGCTGGTTTTCACTTACTCGGCCCTTAACGGATTCGCTATGTCTCCAGATCTTAACAAAAATCGTCAAATGGGCTATATACCCTTACGTCATAGGCTAAAAAACTACTAACGTAACAAGAGACACCTATGTGAAAACAGCAAGGCACCTATCCGAAGTACAATGTCCACACACATTTATATTTAAAATTCAACACCCACACATGGTTAATAGCATGCAGGGTTAATGGAACAAAAGAAAGTGTGAACTCACCCTGCTTGTGACAAAACAACGCCTCGTGGTTTTAGAGTGATTATTTTATCAATTTGGGTTGTTTTAACATTAAAATGCACAGCTATTTTCAGGATCCGCCGGCTGCCGTCAAACACACAAATCTAACTTTGCCTAGTTTAACTAGTGAAGAATCTTTGTCATAACAGGCATCTTCTTACCGATTGATTTGAGCTCTTGTGTGTCGAATGGCTGCAAGCGTCTCCAGGAAACAGCCGGTTGGTTTTCTCTCCTCGGTCAGCGGGATCACGTCAGGGTCACCAGATTGTTAACTGTGTTCGTTATTCTCTCGTCCAGGAGAGAAGCTTTAAAAGGAGACTAAATGGAGTCTCTGTGAAAGTTCAATTGGGTACTTTAATTAAAAAAGGCGCGGGTTGGTCACAAGCATGATATTGTTCAGTCAGACAAACAGCTGTGATCCGCTCCTCGTTAGGGAAGAGAAGAGACTGGATCTCTCCTCCGGTGCTGTTATATATCCTCTGCTGGCTCCTCCCCGCCAGCCGGCTCGCCTCGTCTCCAATGTCCGTTATTGCATTTAAACAGAGGATCGGTTCTTTTCACATTCAATATATGCTTAACACGCTGTTTCTCCTCATATTCTCTTTCATCACTTTTCATTTAACACATTCTAAACGCTGTAATCAATACTCTAAACAATACTTCTCGGCTCGTTTGGTTTCCGGTCATTCCGGATGTTGTCACATGCTACTCTCGTCTGTAAACAATAATGTATTCAAATAAACTGTACCTTCATTTAATATTCAGCATGGTAGTATCTCGACATCTATAGTTGTAGTGTTAAATCAGTAGGCTTCGGTTTGCACCACTCCATATCATTTTGCTACTAAATTCACCTCTTCATAAAAGCTTAACTGCTTGTGCACAAGAATTTCTGGTTTTTCAGTATAAAAGAGCATTAAAACTGACGGCATGTTTAAACTACATTTCCCCATTAAAACATTGATTTTAATTTCTAACAGTAGTGATAGCAAGAGTACCGTTAACCTCGAGTTAATTTATTTACATTAATTCCCATCAACAAATCCATTTTATGTGTCACATGAAATCTTTATTAGGCAAGTTTATTTATATAGCACTTTTCAACACAAGGCAATTCAAAGTGCTTTACAAAAAATGAAAGACATTAAGAAAATGGCATTTAAAATCAGTCATTAAAAAGAAAAGCTAATAAAATAAACATCAAAAGAAAAAATACATGGATAAAAGTTACAGTGCAGTCTAAGATATGAATAGTTCAATTAAAAGCAGCGACAAAAATAAAAGTCTTCAGCCTGGATTTAAAAGTAGTAAGAGTTGCAGCGGACCTGCAGGTTTCTGGGAGTTTGTTCCAGATATTTGGAGCATAATAACTGAACGCTGCTTTACCATGTTTAGTTCTGACTCTGGGGACAGAAAGCTGACCAGTCCCAGAAGACCTGAGAGATCTGGATGGTTCATAATTTAGCAGGAGCTCAGAAATGTATTTTGGGCCTAAACCATTCAGTGCTTTATAAACCAGCAGCAGTATTTTGAAATCTATTCTTTGACACACAGGAAGCCAGTGTAAAGACTTCAGAACAGGAGTGATGTGATCCACTTTCTTAGTGTTAGTGAGGACTCGAGCAGAAGCGTTCTCAATCAGCTGAAGCTTTCTAATAGATGTTTTAGTGAGACCTGTGAAGACACCATTGCAGTAGTCCAGTCTACTGAAGATAAAAGCATGGACACGTTTTTCCAAATCCTGCTGTTATATTAGTCTTTTAATCCTAGATATGTTTTTTAGGTGATAGAAAGCTGATTTATTAACTGTTTTAATGTGACTGATGAAACTCAGGTCAGAGTCCATGACTACACCTAGATTTCTGGCTTTATCTGTTGTTTTAAACATTGCAGACTGAAGCTCAGCGCTAACTTTTAAACGTCCTGCCTTGGCTCCAAAAACCATTACCTCAGTTTTATCTTTGTTTAATTGGAGAAAGTTCTGACACATCCAGTCATTGATTTTTTCAATGCACTTACTCAGCGTTTGAATTGGAGCATAGTCTCCTGGTGAAATGGTTACGTAAATGTGTGTGTCATCCGCATAGCAATGGTAACTTATTTTGTTGTTCTTCATTATCTGAGCCAGTGGTAGCATGTAGACGTTAAAGAGAAGAGGCCCCAAGATTACAAATATTACACCAGAAAACACAGAAATATCCATGAAATAAACATACAGTAGGCTATAAACAATTAAAGGGATAATTGGCAAAGCATTACAAATGTAAATATATTTTAAATAATAAAAAAATCCCACCACCACAGGTATCTACAGGAGAAGAGGAAATTCTCTCCACAAAATGTGAATGCCCATGTGGAGAATGGAAATGCAGTCATGCGGCTGCATGAGCCATCTTTGCCATCCACAATTTCAGCTGCACTGACACCCCCTGTCAGTGGAAGAAGCCAAAGGCAGCTAAACGTATGCATTCAGTGGAGGAGCTATTTCCTCCAACCAATAACTAATTTAACCCGCTGACAAGAGAGCCCACCTCCGAAGATCGTGACTGGCTGAGGGACAGACTCGGGGGCAGGTTCTCAGGAATTTCTTGGCTTCTCTCCCCCGAGCCAGAAGAGGAACACTGCAGCTTGGAAACACCTACTGTTCCTGAAATTATCAAATCTGTTGGGCATCAGGGATCTGAGGCAATTGTGGGAAGCATGGCATTGTCTGAAGAGCAACAGAGGGCAATTCAGGTGGCTACCACTGGTCAGCGAACCAACCCAAACTGGCAATTGTTCAGGAAAGGAAGGTTGACTGCCAGCAACTTTGGAGCTGTCCTGAGGTCAAAGCGTGTGACTGCTTCCCTTATTGCCAGGGTGCTAGGGCAACAACAGGCCCTTGATGGTGTTTTGTCTGTACAGTAGGGGACTATGAATGAATGTGAGGGCGTCAGGGCATTCACCACTGCAACCCAGATGCAGGTCCATGAGTCAGGATTGTTGGGGGCATCTCCAGATGGTCTGGTAGGGTCTTCCGCTGTGCTGGAGGTAAAGTGTCCTTACGGAGCCAGGGAAATGACAATTAGTGAAGCATTGCAAATCAAGGGCTTCTGCATCAGTAAGGAAGGAGAAACATTCAGCCTGCGTGAGGACCGTCCTTACTGGCACCAAGTCCAAAGTCAGCTTCACCTCACTGCAAGAAAGAAGAAGAAAAAAATAATAATTGTGAATCGTTTTTAATTTACATTTACTAAAAGTGGTTGTTAGAGTGTTAGGTTTCCTGTCAGCTCGTCTGTTGGGAAGATATAAAATATTAGTTTCATGGAAGTCAACCCGTCACATATAAGAGCATTAAGACATACAGTACATAGGCTAAAACAAAACATCTAAAGATATAACCTTGCACTTTGATAAGTCTCTTGAACATTTTCACTATTTTGACATTTTTATAGATCAAAATTGAACTAAAGAAATAAATGGTAGATTAATCCATATTGAAAATAGGCGTCAGCTGCTACACTAATTATAATAGTTATATTTCTTATTTAATTAAGATAAGATATTACTGTATTGATCCCAATTTGGGAAATGTTTGTGTTGCAGCAGCATAAGAAGAAAAACAAAATATAAGTTATTATATATACAAAAGTATGTGAGGCATGGAATATTAAATTGAATATAAATGTAAAATGTACATGTGATTTTACGTCCAAGAGAAGCTATGGAGCAGAGAGTTCTCTGCCAGCCAGAGTTGATTTGTTATTAGTTCAATATGTCAAACTGATTTCCCTGACTACAATCTTTAGTTACATGGTGAAACGTTATGCTGCTTGTACTAATTAGACTTATCATATAAGCCACAAAGGTTTTAATAGGATTTATTCATTATCTTTACTTATGTTGCGGTCTTTTCAGCAGCGCGATCTCTAAAACGGCGATACAGTCACTACCCATTATTTACATTTCACCGTGACATGGACAAAAATGTAACGTCAGCTTACATTACATTGCATTTAGCTGACGCTTTTATCCAAAGCGACTTACAATAAGTGCATTCGACCAGGAAGATACAACCTTGAAGAGAACAGAATCATATAAGTACATCAGGTTTCATAGAGCCAAACATTTCAAGTGCTACTCAACTGGCTTTAGAAAAGCCAGCCCTTTATTAGTATATGAGTGCTTTGTTAGTAATTCAATCGCTCGAAGTGGAGTCTACAGAGATGAGTTTTCAGTCGTCGCCGGAAGATGTGTAAGCTTTCTGCTGTCCTGATTTCAATGGGGAGCTCATTCCACCATTTTGGAGCCAGGATAGCAAACCCACGTGTTTTTGCTGATGGGAACTTGGGTCCCCCTCGCAGTGCGGGTGCAGCGAGCTGTTTGGCTGATGCAGAGCGGAGTGCACGTGCTGGGGTGTACGGTTTAACCATGTCCTGGATGTAGGAAGGGCCAGATCCATTCGCAGCATGGTACGCAAGTACCAGTGTCTTGAAGTGGATTCTAGCAGTTACTGGAAGCCAGTGAAGGGAGCGGAGGAGCGGCGTGGTGTGGGAGAATTTTGGAAGGTTGAAGACCAGACGAGCCGCTGCATTTTGGATGAGCTGAATCCAGACTCTCCTTTGGAAAACATTGGCCGGGAAACGATAGAACAAGCACGTTTCATGCGAAGACCTGTGGCTGCAACCCGGAGCAAAGCAACAAACCATTGCGTAGCTAACTAGTAGCAGTAGCTTTAGCTAACATTAGCTAACAAAACGAACTGCCGAGTAAAATCGGAAAACACTCGTAATTAATTATTCTATAATTTGTAAAACTACGGTGTTAAAAACGACAATTTCAAAAAATAAAGATTCTAATGGTCAGATATAGATATACAGATACTAAAGATAGGCATGTACTTGCTTTCAAGCAGAACACAGGGGAAAACAAACTTAGCAGGAGTGTTTACGTTTTAGGAGTAATGACGTACAACGGCCTCGACAATTTCTGTAGTCCTATTCAGCCACTCGGTAACAACCATCGTTTTTCAGACACGTAAACTCTTCAAAGATCACCAGTGGGGTCACTGCTGATGTATTTAATGTCGTAGAACAAAACGTGATTTATCTCTTAAATTTGTGTCAACCACGCATTGCTTTTTGAGGAAGGAACCGGAAGTGCTAAAAATGCTAACTTACTTCCGGGTTTTTGGACGTGTTACTGCGGTTCTCTATTGGCTCTGACGGTTAGAAAGAGATGTCACATGTCAAAATCCAGCAGGGGGGCCAGAGATATGAAAAATCCACCCAAATGGCCCCAGAAGAGGTTTTCTTTTGCTAAATCTGTCTAAAAATGTCAAATATCACTTGTTTTGCATCAATCTTGATACAGGGTACTTATTATATGTTGTACTTTGGATTCCTAAAGCTTTTAGTCTACTAACCCATCATCCAAGGTTAGTTTTCACTATAAGTACAAAATATATTTTGGACGGACACTATAATTTACAGTTTTTCACCATGTTGAATCTTCATTTTCTTTAAAATAAAAACATCTATATTGAATCTGACTCTTCTACATCCAACTGACAGGTTTATCATTACTTTGAGAAAAAAGATTATTAATTTAACCCTTTTAGAAGGGAAGATATGGTCATTTGTTCTGGGAATGTCATTTTCGAGCCTGAAACCTGAAAAACAGGCTCTGGGTTTAACAGGTTAAGAGATCTATGGATACATCTCTCAACACCCATATGAAACAGAACTGTAAGCAGATTTTCTTTTTATTTATGGATATTTTAGAAATCACTCCCCTTTTAAACTGTATTCTATTAATAACAACTTTTTTTTACTGTCATATAGTATGTTATACTGTAAGAGAATAGATGAAAATCTATTCTCTTCTTTTTTTATAACTATAATGATCATTTAAAGGTGTGCCTTTACCTCACTGAGCTGAGGTTATCAGAGCCTCTCAGTCTTTCAGGAAAGAGCTCTCTAAAGCTCTCCCCCCGTGGCCGCTTACACAGTAAATTTCAATGTTAATAAAAGCTGTATACGTTTTTTGGGAGTTTGATTTATTTTAAATGAACACAAATACAAAATTGCACACGAAAACCATGATTTCCAAAAAAGAACTATTTCACATAAACCTCTGGTTTTTACTGGGGCTAGGGCGGTTCAACTTGATTTGGGGTGGGGGGGTGCGCCATAGTGTATGGGCGCTGTACGCAATATAGGCGTAGTTCTGTTAGTATAAGATAATAAGATGTACTTTGTTGATCCAAAATTGGGAAATTGTGTTGTTATGTAATAAAAATATATTTTTAATTTCTAACTTTTTTTTTTCGGTGCCCCCCATTGATTGATGCGCCCTTAGCATTCGCCTATACTGCCTATGCCAAGGGCCAGCCTGAGGTGTTATGTATGCTAGCAGCAACACACAGAGTTTACTACATTATACAAACATGGGTTAATGATTAGAGGTAACTGAGTTATTTATTTAGTTAAAGTTTCAGCTATTCTGTTTACAATTCTGTCATCAGATTATTTAATACGATTTGTTAAAACATTGTTGTTTCTTTTGTTGTGAAATATTATTTATTTAATTTAAATAAAAAGCTATGTTAATTTTGTTCAAAATGTGTTTAGTTAATTTAATAATATATGTATTTTTGAATCAAGTATTCATCTTTATTGTCTTCATTGTTAGTTTCCACATGCCTAAAACAACCTCAAGCTAAATCTAAAAGTTGATGGCTAAATAAGAGCGTTTGAGAAATTGTGCAAGGCATACAGTAATAGTCTGAATAGTCGATTAATCGTTTCATTAATCGATAGATTAATCGATTATCAAATTAGTCGTTTGTTGCAGCCCTAGACTCGGGAGACATGGTGCGCAATCAGCCCCATACAGGGCTGGAGGCAGGCTGGGAGAGCCTTCCTCACTATTGTCCATGCCCACTCTACACGGAGCGTGTGTGAGTGTGGGGGACGTGGTGCACTTATGTTTTCCCATGCTCCTGAGGGACCTGGGGAACATGGTGCGCGGTCGGCTCCAGATGGAGTCTCCGCACAGATCTTTTCCATGCACACTCTACCAAAGTAAGCATGTGTGAGTGTGCCTTATCCAAACTGCGGCCCCGACTTCTCTACGGTTACAACCGGATGGGAGGAAGTGAGGATGCAATGGATGTTAGCTAAAAGCCGGTCAGGGACGGTGTGGTGGGTCGATGTTGTTGGATGACAGGGCATGTTTACATCGGGGCTCCTCCCACTGTACCCATAGAGTCCAGTAGAGGGCGGAGCCTGTGTGAAATATAAAAGGGGGTTACCTATTGTAACCCTAGTTATATAAGCACAGGCGGAGCCCTCTGGGGGCCCTGTCTTTCCTAGTCCGCTCGCTGAAGAGTGTATAGGATAGTGGGCGGCGGGTGTAGCCGCCTTATGTACTGTGAGCTTGCGCGCGCATTCAGGTAGGCACGCCCCGATTGGCCGGCTACGTTTACGTAAACTCATTAGGTGAAAGCACGCACAGCATGATAGAGAGTAGTACCCATAGAGTCCAGTAGAGGGCTCCGCCTGTGCTTAAATAACTAGGGTTACAATTAGGGCTGTCAGTCGATTAAAATATTTAATCGCGATTAATCGCATGACTGTCCATAGTTAATCGCGATTAATCGCAAATTGTTACATTATTTATCTGTTCTAAATGTACCTTAGAGGAATATTTTTCTAGTTTTTAATACTCTAATAACCCTAACCCTAACATATGAGTGGACAAATATGCTTTATGCAAATGTTTATTATCATTTGAACAATGACAAATATTCTCATGAATATTAAACACAACAACCTCTGAACATTACAAATATCCGCCTCAATTCAACCTCTCTCATACAATACAATAATACAATACAAAGTGTGTGTGTGTGTGTGTGTGTGTGTGTGTGTGTGTGTGTGTGTGTGTGTGTGTGTGTGTGTGTGTGGGTGGGTGTGTGTGTAAGATGGATCGTTGGAGCTATGAGCTATCATGTTGCACGCACTATCTGTGCTGAGTGTGTCCCACTGTCTGGCTACCTGCATGAAGTCAAGTGCTCGGCACAGTTGTCGGCGAAATGTCGCTCCTCTGTTTTCAATTAAACAGCTCCTTATATCCGTTAGCGCATCTAGCTAGCACCAGATGCTAACAATAACAATACACGTAAGGTCTCTCTCAGTCGGTGCCTGCCGGTGAGCGTGGAAGTGTGGACTGCCGCAAGCGGACGGCAGGAGCGGGGCTGTCAACATCAGCTTGTAGATGGTATTTTAAACTCGATGCGCTCTGAAACTAGGGGGCGGCCGAGGACAAAAAGTACACATGCGTTAATCGCGTTAAAATAATTAGTGGCGGTTTTTTTTTTTGCGTTAGTGCGTTAACTTGACAGCCTTAGTTACAATACGTAACCCCCTGTTACTATCCATCTAGTCTCAACCAATCATAAATGTACGGGCAACGCCCAGTGTAATAAAAATGTATTGTCGCACGAGGGTCGGGGCTCTTTCCGGAAATAGTGGTTACAGATTGCAGCTTTGCTGCCTGTGATTTTGTATATTTATTAATATAATTTGTGATAAATTAATATAATGAGTTATGAAATACATGGCAGAGCTTCGCAGATCCTAATAATGTTTTGACAAAAATCTATTAGACATTTTAATATAGATTAGGTGTTAATAAACTGCAGTATTAAAGGCAAGGCAAGGCAATTTTATTTATATAGCACTTTTCAGCACGTGGCGATACAGATTAAAAGCAAAATACATTTAAGAAGAAATACAGCATAAATACATTATTAAAAAGGCATTTAAAAACAGGCATAAAAAGCAAAGATAATGAAATAAAATAAATAAATAAACACAGCAGGTACAGATTACATGACTAAAAAAGGCATACTGTAGTGTGAGTATGGACAGCTCAGCTTATAATACTATAAGGAAGTGAAATCTTTGGCTAACAAATTTCAGGAAATGTGGGAAACAGCTGTCCCAATGAAAATATAGAGATATCTTGAAAATGATAGTTGTAATCGTGAATTAATAAATGATGGCGCTCCATATTTGACAGATTTTTGTAGACAAAGGATACTGGCCTATGCTGAAATATCAAAGTCTCTGCAAAGCATGACACATGGCCAAACAAAAAAACTGAGACCAAATGACCTTTGACCCTGACTGACAGTGTTACTTTTACATTATAACATTACATGTTACTTGTTAGATGCTTTTATCCAAAGCGACTTACATACATTCAGTACTGTGGACAATCCCCACAGGAGCAATTTGGGGTGAAGTGTCTTGCCCAGGGACACAACGACATGCTGACTGCAGTGGGACTCGAACTTGCTATCCCGATTCAAAGTTCAGTGCTCACTGAGCCACAGCGTCCTCCTACTGGAGAAAAGTACTGTCAATGACTGACTCTGGGGTGTACCTGACCAAACTTGACCTTACTTTGTTGGAGCGCTGAGTGGTCTGAAACCCACCTCGGCTCCACGCGTCCTTTGATGAGCTGGTTAAATTATAAAAGAAGGAATTCAAAGCACCAGGATAAAGGTTAAACAATAATCTGTTTTAATGATTAAAAAACAACAATACAAAATACAGAGTACTCTGGGCTCAATTCTACTACCGTGCGATACACGTATCGGGGACGGTCCTTTATTATCTTATTTTTTTTATAACTATAATGATCATATGAAGGTGTGCCGCGGAAATAATCTTTTGAATAATTTTTGACCAAACCGTTTGAGACCCACTGAGATAACTTAGACTAAAGTTAACTATCTAAACACTCAGAGAGTCCTTTAGCTCACCTGAGCCTCTCAGTCTGAGAGGAGAGCTCTCCTCCAGCTTGTTGTGGAACAAACAGCTCCGTATGTCCGTTAGTGCAGCTAGCTAACCAGATGCTAACAACACGGTCCCTGCTGCTGGCACCGGTCCCTCTCTCTCTCCCCCTCTCTCACACACACTAAATGCGCTATTTCCGCACACACACAGAGCCGCGAGCTTGAATGACACAAGCACACTTTTATTTCCATGCAACTCTCTGATTGGTCTGGTGTCTTGCCTCTGTTGCATTCACTGAACACGGGAAATTACAGTCCTGCCGTCCTTTCTAGTGTCTTGATGAGGTTCACGTAAAGCACGGTTAATGTATTATATTATTGAGGTAGAATTGTCCGGGGCTACAGAAAAGACATTCGAAAAAAGAAGGGCCCCGTGTATAAGAATATCATAGTATTTATACACACAAGTGGGGAGGAGTTGTGTCGGTTGCTCTTCCCTACAGGTCATCTTATTGGGAGATACAAAAACGATGGCCTGTCGCAGCTAATCAGCGCGAGCCAGCCAAGGCGACCCGGAAACAAGAGTCTCTTAAGTTTGAGGTAAAACAGACACATTTGGTGTCCGGCACGAACCTCTCCGAATAACGAGTTTGTTATCTTGCATCTGGCAGCCTGCACACACACACACATTTTGCATAGACTTCCTTCTCTCCAGCCCCCTCCCCCATCAGTTTAATACACACACAGTTGTGTCATCTCTCACATCTCCACTACTCCTAATAAAAATGTTTCACTTCTCATATTTCCAGCTTCTTGTTATACAGACTGCTACTATTTGATACAAAGTAATTAAGCACACACATATGTTTAAGCAAACTCATATCTGGACACTGGGAACACAGGTTACTTTACAACCTGACAGTGTGAGTGCATGTATGTTTGCATGTTATCAGTGCAACTGCATGATTTAAAAAAATGACTAACCAAGCATGTTTTTGGACTAACACATTATTCTGGAGCTCCAAGGGAAACGAGAGGTTTCCTAAAATTCCACAAAATGTAAAAACAGCACATGTGACCCGTTTCTAATCTACTTGATGCTATTTTACCAGGCAGTGGCGGTTTGCAAAAATGTGAAGCTCAAACTAAAATCTGAAGATTCTGTTTCTTTTAGGACTGAAAGATGGAGAGAAACACTTATTTTCTCTGAAGTGTTTACTGTGGAAAAATAATGGATGTACATTTGTGAATAATGTTTGGTATTTTCTTATAACCAATGATTACCTGAAGGTTTTCTTCCCATACAGGATTTTGTTACTCATGAGTTCGTGTGTAAAAAGGGGGAGTGTGTATAATGTCAACATGGCTGTAAAATTCACAATTTACATTTTTCATTTAGGGATTGAAAGAAACCTGCTGCCCTAACCCAGATGTTCAAACTGAGCATTGAATGATAGTTTTAGAATTAACCTGCAACATGTCTGGGGAAAAAATACTGTTTGATGAATGTTGACATGTTTCTAAATATTGATTGAATTATAACAGATAAAGCACATGCAGAAGCAGTGGCCAAGGGGCTACTGTGAGCAACCCTGTCCCCTAAGAATTACGTTCCCACAGAACTAAACTGCATTCTCAATTACGTTTAGCTAGAAACGTATTTTTTCCCACGTTACGTTTGTTATGAACGTATCTCAAATACCGAATTACCCTTAAGTGTGTATGTCAAGGGGCAAGCCCATTCAACATTTGCCTTCTTATAAAAAGTAAGGACTGCTCTTTCCCTTTCCTCTGCACTGTCTCCAAGATCCATTGTAAGGATTTTCCAGTTGCATGCTGGCTTAAAATGTCTTCTTTAAAAGTCTTTAGGTTTGGAAACCTAAGATAAAAAAATGAGCAAACCATATTTTCGTTAAACTGATGTCTGTAGTGTGTGTTTACATTTTTCAGGAGATCCAGCAATTGGTGATGGTGTGACTCGACATTTCTTTGCAACCATCATGTCAGCCTGTCATGTTTATCTCAGGAGAAGGCACCATTTCCTGAGGTGGCACAGAGTGTGTTCCTGGCCCTTGTTGTCTCATTTCCCTGTGCTCCTGTGAACTGTAAGATATTAAAATCAATGTTTAATTATGTAATTTAGTTTAAACATACAGTAATCTTATAACTGTTTTATTGTGAAAACATTTCCGGTTAGCATTCGCCTGTGGTTAAAGTTTATTTTTAAAAGCTATTCCGGTTTTCTGAAAAACACGATTACAGCCGTTAAAATGCATTAAATAAAAAGTCGTGAAAGAGAGTATGATGAGAAAAGGCGTGTGAAGTTATGCAATGAATATACAACGTCTGAATCCTCTGTTATGCGCGATAACGGACATTGAAGACCGAGGTGGGAGGTCCCCCTGCATCGCCAACCGGCACGTGAGGAGGAGCCAACGGAGGATATATAAGCAGCTGAGGAGTGTTGTTCAGCCTCTCTTCCTCCGCTGCAGACCCGAGAACTAGAGGCGAGGGAAGGTATTTTGAGTGGGGGTGCTGAGGTGCTGGACTCCAGTGAACACTATTACGGGCACTATAGAGCACGCACAAAAAAACTCACCGCACGCAAACACACAGTAAACCCGCGACTGTTACAAAGAAGGCTCGATAATCAGCTCACGGCATATAGGCAGGGGTAAAGTAAAGATATTTTTTTAAATATTGAAGTTAAAAGCATCAATCTGGTGCACTTTGAGAGCAACATTAAGAGATCTATGGATACATCTCTCAACACCCAGATGAAACACAACTGTAAGCAGATGTTCTTTTTCTTTATGGATATTTTAATAATCACTCCCCTTTCAAACTGTATTCTTGTTTTACTGCCATATAGTATTTCATAACTGTTTTTCCTTTATTCTCTTATTTTTTTTATAACTATAATGATCATATGAAGGTGTGCCGCGGAAATAATCTTTTGAATAATTTTTGACCAAACCGTTTGAGACCCACTGAGATAACTTAGACTAAAGTTAACTATCTAAACACTCAGAGAGTCCTTTAGCTCACCTGAGCCTCTCAGTCTGAGAGGAGAGCTCTCCTCCAGCTTGTTGTGGAACAAACAGCTCCGTATGTCCGTTAGTGCAGCTAGCTAACCAGACGCTAACAACACGGTCCCTGCTGCTGGCACCGGTCCCTCTCTCTCTCCCCCTCTCTCACACACACTAAATGCGCTATTTCCGCACACACACAGAGCCGCGAGCTTGAATGACACAAGCACACTTTTATTTCCATGCAACTCTCTGATTGGTCTGGTGTCTTGCCTCTGTTGCATTCACTGAACACGGGAAATTACAGTCCTGCCGTCCTTTCTAGTGTCTTGATGAGGTTCACGTAAAGCACGGTTAATGTATTATATTATTGAGGTAGAATTGTCCGGGGCTACAGAAAAGACATTCGGGGCAGGCCAAAATATTATTTTACCAACAGTGTGGAATTTATTGGCTACATATTACACAGATTATGCACAGCGGGAGCAGCAATAACCGTCAAATAATAATTCAGACAGGGGAGCTCCGCACCCCCTGCCTGCCGCTAGGGGGTGCTGCAGCGCCCTCAGCACCCCCCTTCCCGCGCCCATGCCGAGAACACAGCTGTGTTCTCTTAACCACCTTCTGTTTGTTACATTACCACGCTATTTAATTAAAGTAACCAATTTGACCTTTCTCAGAGACTCCATTGTCTCTTACTTTTTAAGCTTCTGGGCCGTGGGAACAACGAATACTCTAATAGAACGTGCTTTCAAATCTAACTTGAGTTCCGGAGGCCCTTTCAGTTGTCAACTCAATCTGTACCTCACCGCTGCTCTGTGATGGTCTAGTGCAGGGGTCGGCAACCCGCGGCTCTCGAGCCGCATGCGGCGGCTCTTTAAGCCCTCTGCTCTGGCTCCCTTGAGTTTAGACAAAAATAAGAAGGAAACAAAATAAAAATATTTGTAGGACTATTCATATTTTGTTGCATGGTTGAAAATGTTTTTGTATTTTGAGGTGATACTGTCACACATAAATAAAAAACAAAACGGTTTTAATTAGGTCAACTAAAATATGCGTCACATCCTGCTACGGTCCCGCGCCAGCGCCTTTTCTTGCATTTGAATAACCTGACCCCCGGCTCAATGAGCGAACTATGGATAAATCAAACACAGCAAACGATGCTGGTTTACCGCATACTTGTCAACCCTCCCGATTTCCGCGGGAGACTCCCGATTTCATTGCCCTCTCCCGGTTTACTCCCGGGGTCATATTTCTTCCGCATTTCTCCCGATTTCGGACTAAATCAGATTTACACACGACTGTTTCCACTCGGACTTTAATACAGCTACAACATTGTTTGGTTTCCATGGTAACACGTCTCTTTAGTAGCGCGCGCAACTCAAAGTCTGAGAGGGTGAGGCAGATATTCACAGAAAGCAGAACAAGAATTGACAACTACTCTACTCTCTGCTCACTCCTCTCCTGTAAAATACAGGTCCAGCCCACACATATGCTCCATCAAGGACGGTGCTACAGGCCGCAAGGCAGTGCACTTACAACTACAATAAGCATGTTAATGTTAATCTAACAGCTCCGGCGAACCACTAGCATATTGAATATAATCAATAAATCAAACAATATAAAATATATATAAATATAAAAAATACAATTGCCTTACGCTTTTCCTTAACTCTCTGGAGTATAAGGATATTTTCTCGATATGTAGACGTCTCCTTAAATCACCTTTTTAAATGTACTTCTTATAACATGGCACCCCATATGTTACTTATCAAAAATATTCAGGACACTCTCTGGTCTTGCTAGAGATGCAAGTCACTCACCTTAGAGCACTGTCTTATGAGATACTTAGCTGAAAATGAGAAATCCGATTTTTGGAAAACCTAAAAACTCTGAAAACACATTTACTCATCTCGTCTATTTTTTGGGGCGTTTTAGATTTGGTTTACAAAAGTAGTGAAATAATTATATGAATTACACTATAGGCCTATATAGATGAAATGAAATGTTATTCATGTGTAAAATAGTTCCATCCCTCTGCTTTCACCACAGAAAAGTTACATCAGGACTGATTCATGACTTCATATTCCATACCAAGGTTCATGTGATGTGTACAAATAGAGCATTAGAACTTTTTTTTTTCAACCAACAATTTATGTTAACATAAGAAACTGTAAAATCTCAATATTTACAATATCAGAACTTTTTCAACCAACTATTCATTATAAATGTAAAGACAGGGGGAGAGGTGTCATGGTATTTGTCTGTCTTCCAGGACAGGGGGTCTGGCTGCTGTGTTGGTGATGGTGCATGGGCTGCTGGTGGCTGTGTCGGAGGGAGGTAGGTGTGATTGTCCCAGCTTGATGCTGGTGGCTGTGTGGGAGGTACGTCTGCTAGGCGAGACTTCTTTGCTGGCTGGGTTGATCGTGATGGCTCTGATGGAGGCCTTTGTACCGAGGTGTATCTTAATCTTGTGGCAGTTGGAGATGGAGGCCACTGTAGTGATGATGGTCCTCTGGTCCTTGGTGGTGATCGCTCTGGTGAAGGCCCTTGAGCCACGGTAGATCTTGACCTGGGGGCAGGGACAAATGGAGGTTCTTGTTGCTGCTAGGCCCAGGCAGCTGTGAAATCTGAAAAAAAAATATAGGACAATAATTACTACTAAGTTTGTTAAAATAAAGTTCAAGTGGAATGTTTCTCAAGCACAAATAACAATGCACAGCTCAAAATAAAATTCTCTCTCTCTCTGGAGGAGGAGGAGGAGGAGGAGGAGGAGGAGGAGGAGCAGCGTGTGAGAGATAGAAAGAGAGATTTTGTTAGTATTTGGTGCTAGCTCGGAGCTAACGGAGATTAGAAGCTGTTTCAACAATAAGGAGAGGGAGAGCTCTCTCTTGTGGGACTGAGAGAGATAAGGTCAGCTCAGGGAGGTAAAGGACTATTAGATTGTAATCTTTAGTCTACGTTATCTCAGTGGGTCTCAAACGGTTTGGTCATCTTTGTAAACAAATATTTCCATCTATGTAATATTAGTTGTATATAAAATGAGTTCATAAATCATTCCACTGTGTGCAATAGGTCAGTACAAAATAAAAAACACAGTTTGAAAGGGGAGGGATTAGTAAAATATGCATAAATAAAAAGAAAGAATGCAGATTAGGTAAAATAAAGATAGGAGAGAGGAGTTGATCAAATATGTGTTATTGCTTGTGAGCATATTCTAATGGATTTTTTGATGATTGAAATATATACTAGTACCACCCCTAGAGGATGTGAGGTCATCACAAATAAAACAGGTATACATGGATAGGATACTAGATAAGTGTGCACACTCATTATATACAAACTACACATTTTTCTTGGATTTGTTAACACTATAATCCCTAATATATTTGTAGAAAGGCAGGAAATGGAATTAAATTGAGAAAATGTTTCATTGCGGAGGACCCCCTGTTTTGTGTCCCCCCCACTTCTCAAACCAAAGTTACACCCTTACACCCTTGCACCCACACAATGAAAGAACACTATTACTGTAATATTTACATTTACCTATCTTCAAATGGATCCTTGTTGCTGTATTCTTCTTCTTCAGAAGAGTAGAAGCCTCCAGGTTCTGATGCTGCTCCATCTCCACTGCTGCTAGTGTTACAAGTCCACTGTGCAGAGCTGGTAATCAGATAATAAGCCTGTTGATCAGGAGAAAATAATGAAGCAGAGGGAAAGTTACTGCCGTTTGTGGGGTTGTTCTAGCCAGAATGTATTAAACACATTAATAAATTCACTTACAAATTATATCTGTTTTTTCTATTTATCTTATAATTCTTTGTGTAACCGGTCTGGATTGACGCCAGATGTATCTCTGCGTTGTGTTGAATGAAAACGACTTCCTTCTTGCCAACCAGGTTTATTATCTGTGCAAACAGAATATAGTGACGGCAGGAAATGGCTTCACCAGCTTTCTACCTCAATACTTCGCCTCAGTGAGGCCTGAAGCTAACTGAGAATGTAATCATACATTTAGCAAATCAAAATAACCGTATGACATATTTGTCTCTAATCAAAAATGGACATAAATCCACATGCCATATGACTTTCATGAAGGATTAAAGCCTTTTTCATTTACAGTATATAATACAGTGATAACAGATAACACACACAACCCGGTTGACTGTACTCAATTTAACATGGCTTTGTTGTACAGGCACAATATTAGCATAGCATTAGCGCTTTAGTATTTAAATAATATGAACAATTATGACCTCAGACCGGCATTTCACATATTTATACAAACAGAATAAACTTGAAATGTAAGCCAAACTAGTGCACGGGAGTCATACACATGGTAAGCAGAGCCCTACGTTATTCAGGGTGCTAAAGAAGCTAGTGGACGCCATTAGCCATACGCTAGTGGCGTATCTCACAGAATGACATTAACCTACACATAAAACAGTTTCAAACACACTTCTTAGATCGAAATATGACATAATCTGTGTACACACTACTAACCCGTTGAACAGGAGAAATAAATGAAGCAGAGGGAAAGTTGCGGCCATGTGTCTGGTCCATGTTCTGGTCGTTCCATGGATGCAGCGCCGTATAGACTGAGAGTTACGTCATCTCCGTTCACTCCAATGGACCACTTTTTTAAAGCAATGGCGGATCGTGGAGCCTCTCAATCGTTCCCCGGAAGTTAGCGCCAAGGCTAGCAGAGCTGTAGAGTTGCAGCATAATAGACCGTTCGTGACAGACTTTTAAAGGTAAGAAGAAGTTTAAAGATTTATATTGCGGATATTATCAGTACATCTGATTCAAATTAACATGTGTATTAAAGGATGTCAGTGGATTATCCCTAAATTAGTAGATTTAGGGAACGTTTACAGATAACAGATAAAGCTAGGATACCGGATCAAGTTAGCAACACAAGTTGAACAGCCTTTTAATTGTAAATTCCGTTCTCTTAATGTAATTTCGTCCAACGTTGTTGAATTAGAGAAGAGGGGCTTCTAAACAGGATTGTATGCGGGGGTGGAGGGAGTTAAATATTAGATAAATATAACTTTGGTACGTGTAAGAGTGAGTGTTTTTAGCAGAGCCATACTGTGTCCTTGTGATTATGTTGATTATTACCCGTCTGTAGGCCTGTCGCGATAATCGATAAATTGACTTATCGTACGATAAATAAAAATGGACTCGATAACTTTTCTGAGCTCGATAAATTGCCGTTTACATAAAGATGTGACCAGCATTTTAGCCTGGAGCGCTGTGGCTGCCAGGCGCGCTGTGAGGGGCGGGGCTGACACACAGCCAGGTCAGGACACTCCGCGTGCACGTGCAGCAGCGTAGCAGCCAAATTAATAATATAGCGACAAGCGGGAGACAACGTGTGACTTACTCGCGGGGAATTTAAAGTGAAATGGAATTGGTTACAAAACCTAACTACACATCTCGATTCTCCGGTGTGGCAGTATTTTGGATTCAAACCAAATCAACGAGGCGAACCTACGGACTTGAATGAGCCGGGCGGTGTGTCGCATTGGTTTAAAAAAGGTAGCGACAAAAGCAGGCAATACCGCGCATTTTATACCACCTAAAACACAACCACCCCATTCCGTTTTTCCAGCTGGGAGCAAACACGGCAGCTGGAGATGGAGAGGCCCCGCCCGACAATGCAAACATGTTGGTGTTCCTTGCTCGAAAACTTAGAAAAACAGATTTGGATATGGCCTGTTGAGGCATCTGGGTCTTTGACAGTGGACTGTACACTTGACTGTTGTTTTAAGGAGGTGTTTTTTGCTTGTGAGATAATGTGTGCTCATATTTATTTATTTATATATATATATATATATGAGAGAGAGAGCTCTGTTTTCCAGCCTGACTATTTAATTTATTGTTTTGGTTGTGTGATTTAATTTATTTATTATAATTTAATTAATTTGTTTTATTTATTATATATAATTTATATATTTTAATATTATTTCACATTTCATTTGCAATTTTGAATGTTGAATAAAAAGTTATGTTTGAAAGGATGTACTTGAATTATTATTATATATTATCATTATGTCTTAAAACGGTGCCGACAATATTATCGTTTATCGCAATAATTTCCAGAAAAATGTATCGTCCAACAAAATTAATTATCGTGACAGGCCTACCCGTCTGTATAATGTTGCAGCTCAGCTGATTTTGGATTGATGGCAAAGGGAGAGGGACTTAAGTGAGAGTGAAAACACAAGGTAAGTTTAATACTACTGTTTTATATAAGTAAGCATACTAAACATGTATTCTATCACTGTATTATATAAGTAATCTTGTTAGTAACCTACTGTATGGCAGGTGGAGGGGCAGTGATGTTACAGGTGGAGGAGCAAGACTGCAAACTCACAAGAAAGAGAAATCAAAGTTTGTTCTCCAGAGAAGAGGTTGATATCACTTCATTTATTTCATATTTTCTAAAGATGTGGAAATGGCAAAAAAAAAAACTTGAGAGCTGTAACCAAGACAACTGTAACAACATGAGTAGAGAGCCACCAAGGTTTTTCAAGTCCCTCCCTTACTCCATTTTGCCAACCCAAACTTCCAGGTACATGACGGGACACCTTGCTTGTTTTTGTTTTTTGCGCTCCTCTGGCTGGGTGCTGGCAGGTGGAGGGCAGTGATGTTGGCAGGTGGAGGGGCATTGATGTTACGGGTGGAGGGGCAGTGATGTTAGCTGTTACACACCAGGCTCAAACTTAACACATTGCATCCTTCTTTGCAGTGTCCTTATTCCTGGAAGGGGAATCTGCAATTCCTGCAGAGTTTTGTAACCCGTTGGTCCGCACGCAAAGTGAATTTTTAAAGCCTTCTTAATTGTCTCATTGCTCCATTTCATCCCCTTTGTGATGAGTCTGCCTAATGCCTTAAGTTGGTCTTTTGAAAACGTTTTCTTATATTTGTTGTCCCTAATTGTCATTGTTTTCTTGAGAGCTGCATTTTCCTTCCTGATTTTTCTTAGTGCAGACTTTGCTTTTTTGGTGATTCCTTCTTGGCTCTTTAATTTTCTCTTTAATTTTTTTAATAGATCTGTTTGACTGGCTGCTGGTTCCCTCGTATGCTGACTGGCTGCTGGTTCCCTTGTATGCTGACTGGCTGCTGGTTCCCTCGTATGCTGACTGGCTGCTGGTTCCCTTGTATGCTGACTGGCTGCTGGTTCCCTCGTATTCTGACTGGCTGCTGGTTCCCTCGTATGCTGACTGGCTGCTGAGTGGGTGGTGTCCACCCTCCCTGTCTCTCCTCACTAGCCATGTCCTCTCTTTCTTCACCCTCATTTTCCTTTCTCTCAGTCTCCTCATCCCTTCTTCCCTCAATCTTTGAGACCAATGTAAGTAGAAGACATGGCACTGTAGATTTTCGAACATTTAAAATATTATACCACTTAAAAATAAGAAATATGACTTTTGTTACTAAGAGTTCATACTTATTATACCTGTGTCACCTTTCACTCTATAGTTGTGATCATGAGCTATGGGCTTTGTAGATACAGGTCCCGTGGTGAATCGTGGTGCAGGGGCCCTTCTCTTTTTGACCACAGGGCGATGCACGAAGATGGTGGGTATAGCCTCTGCTCTCAGCCTAGTCTTGCCCTTTTTTGTCTTGACAAACTGGTCTGCATCAAAATGTGCCTGCGGAGTGACTTGAGGTTACTTCACACACAGAACAACTCAGTTTTGTCTGCCCACATACATATTCCATAGTGGTTGAATACACAGTATTAGGAAACACTTTATACTTACTGGACATGTTATACTCATTACATACTGTATATAAAATATGACCAAGAATGTGAGACAACTTTATAGAAATTCATATCACATCTGTTACTGATGCCATTTGTCATACTTTGTTAAACCAGGGCTCGACATTAAGGACTGCCCGATCTAGTATTTAGCTCGGGCAATGAAGCCTCACCTGCTGGTTGCCCGATCGGGCAATCTATTATGCCAAGATCATGCAACTCGCGGATCCAGTAATGAGTGACCCGACAGTAAAACTAAACATATCTATAACTAGTTTAGGTAGTTTGAGAGGTAATTAAAATAGCTACGTGTGATATTCTAACCTGGTGTGTGTTTTGTCCGCTCACTGCTGCATGTGATCATGCGGAGCTGCGTGTCGACTCGTCAGCAGCTGATCTCTCTCTCCCGTCTGTTTAGACTTCACTCGCGTTTATGTCCATATCGATCAGATCCAGCTAGTTCTAGCTAATGATATGACTACCTGCTTATTAAAAGACACCTAAACAATAAGTGTCGCTATGCAACTGGGTGAGGCCACAAAGTATAGCGCAGCATTATGCATTTGTTTACATGCCCACCGGAACCCCGAGGCATTACCAACAGATCAACGCACAATCAACCCATACAGCACATCTCTTTCTCCACATTAAGTGTTACACATTAGAATTGACTACTCTTGTCTGTCACATACTCTTCTTGTCTGTCACATAAGTGGCGCAACTGAAGCGGTATTGCGCTAAAGGGAAATTATTTTGACCGAAGAGATTTAGATTTGCCGGCTAAAGGGAACTCTGACGTCACCATTTTGTGTGCTTCACGGATGCGCTCGGCTCCTCTCGACTGCTGCTCGGGTCTGCTCGGTCAGCTTCCGGATGAGGAGGCATTCGTTCGACCAACTTACAGTAGATAACATTACAAACATTTTTAACAGGGGCCATAATAGTGTAAATAATGTTTGTTTTGGCAGTTACAGCTGAATGTAATGTTTTCTACTTTTTTACATCTGGGAACTGGGAAGGCATTTGCCTTCATCAGATGGAAAGTGTCTTGACCAACAACTTAAGTATTTATTATAGCTATGCAGGGCATGCAAGAGAGCAAACACAAACAAGAACAAACAAACAAGTGAAATTAAGAACAAAATTGAAATTGTACAATATAATATTGTGGTGGTTCATCTTATAATTCAGTCTAGAGAATGTACCAGACAGCATCTAAGACCTGCAAACATCTACATTTTCCCCCAAACCCTTCGTGCCATTTCGTCCGAGCGCATTTTTCAGGGCAATCTCTATTGGGCTCAGGGCCATCTGTGAATTAGCTTAGATGGCCCACAGGGCCATCTCCCAAAATCCTTAATGTCATGCACTGTAAACTCACAAATAATAAAGTTCCATAACTTCAGTTGGGAACAAAGACCACACCTTATCTCCCCAAGGCAATTTCCCATCCAATAGGTGTGCTATATAGGTGTGTATAACCCTTTCTCCTGTCTGTTACTCCCTCTTTCAGCACAAGAACCAGAGGGGGATTCAATGGAGCCTGAATACCTGCACTGAGACCCTCACCCTGCACCCTGAGTCTCAACTCTGTGTTTTTCAAGCCTTTCCCTGTTTTTTTTGTATTAAAAAAACCTTAAGCTTTCCCAATGGTGTGGTTTTCGTTTTGTGAAAAAGTGCAAATGCAGTGTTTGTATATAATAACCTCACATATTTTTTTGCTGTTGGTCGTGAAATTGCTCCTGCTGACTTGAGCCAGCCATTTTTTCCTCCGCTCTGTGTCAGTGGGGAAGCTGTACATTCGTACTCCTTTCCCGGAGCGATTTGAGCATCCCCAGGCAGCACAGCAAACCATGGTGGCGACTAGGAGGCAGCACAGCAAACCAGGACAACACGGAGGAAAAGGCACAGACAAACTGCATGATATGCTATTCAATGTTTATTGAATTCCATGTATTTGCAATGGATGCTCCTAAAACAACACATTTAACATCATCATCATGCTGCTGCTGCTGCTGCTGCTAGTCCTTTGATAGTCACCTGTCGGTCTCCTGTCCTTTCTGAAAGCCATAAAGATGACATTAGTCATTTAGATAACTTGTGTCCTCAATTACCATGGGATTACTGAAACTACCATGAATTTAAGAAAATGGTAGAAATTAATCTAATCTGAATTTTGAAGCATTCCTTTGGATCCCCTCCCTCTAAATATATCAATAAACATTAGAAAGTGATGCTCCTGACTACCATACAAGTTTAAGAAGATAATATTGGTTTTAAAGAATTCAAAGCTATAAACAGCAACAGGCTCTTTAACCAAGGCACTGTTAGCCTAACATGTAAACTAGTTGTTCACACTAATCCTAATATTATCACTTAATATTAGCAAATTCTATTTTATTTTTAAAACATATTGATGTAAATACATACACATATCGATTTGTTGTATAAATATTGCAAATCAAAACCTTTATTCACTAATAATTACCAAAAATCGTAGTTCTATCTCCTGTTATCAATGCATTCACATTGCCCGCCATGAACTTCCGGGGAACGATCCTCGTCTGCATGAACCACGTGACGATAACCGTTTTTGGACTTCCGCTGTCGTAACTCTTCTATCTATATGGCGCTGCATGGATGTATAATCGTTCTTCTTCTTCTTCTCTCGGTTTTTGGGTGGATTGCAAACAACTTTAAGGTGTATACCGCCCCCTACTGTACAAGAGTGTGTTTCATCATATCCCCCTATCACCACTTGTGGAATTATACCACTGTGTTTACGGTGTTTTAAATGATTCCCTTCAATCCTTTTTCACTCAAATACTTAAGAGTGGCCTTCCCGATAGCTCTTACCCCCTCACCTTCTGTTCCCAGTATCCCCATCAGGCTCCACTCCCTTACTGCCTCTCTGACCCTGTCTCTTAGTTTTCCCTCTCTGTTTTGTACATGTTGCAGTGTAATTAGGCCTGTCATGATAATTAATTTTGTTGGACGATACATTTTTCTGGAAATTATTGCGATAAACGATAATATTGTCGGCACCGTTTTAAGACCATTTTAGACATAATGATAATATATAATAATAATTCAAGTACATCCTTTCAAACATAACTTTTTATTGAACATTCAACATTGCAAATGAAATGTGAAATAATATTAAAATATATAAATTATATATAATAAATAAAACAAATTAATTAAATTATAATAAATTAATTAAATCACACACAACCAAACAATAAATTAAATAGAGTCAGGCTGGAAAACAGAGCTCTCTCTCTCATATATATATATATAAATAAATAAATAAATATATATAAATAAATAAATAAATAAATAAATATGAGCACACATTATCTAACAAGCAAAAAACTCTTTAAAACAACAGTCAAGTGTACAGTCCACTGTCAAAGACCCAGATGCCTCAACAGGCCATATCCAAATCAGTTTTTCTAAGATTTCGAGCAAGGAACACCAACATGTTTGCATTGTCGGGCGGGGACTCTCCATCTCCAGCTGCCGTGTTTGCTCCCAGCTGGAAAAACGGAGTGGGGTGGTTGTGTTTTAGGTGGTTTAAAATGCGTGGTATTGCCTGCTTTTGCCGCTACCTTTTTTAAACCAATGCGACACACCGCCCGGCTCATTCAATTCCGTAGGTTCGCCTCGTTGATTTGGTTTGAATCCAAAATACTGCCACACCGGAGAATCGAGATGTGTAGTTAGGTTTTGTAACCAATTCCATTTCACTTTAAATTCCCCGTGAGTAAGTCACACGTTGTCTCCCGCTTGTCGCTATATTATTAATTTGGCTGCTACGCTGCTGCACGTGCACGCAGAGTGTCCTGACCTGGCTGTGTGTCAGCCCCGCCCCTCACAGTACGCCTGGCAGCCACAGCGCTCCAGGCTAAAATGCTGGTCACATCTTTATGTAAACGGCAATTTATCGAGCTCAGAAAAGTTATCGATTCCATTTTTATTTATCGTACGATAAGTCAATTTATCGATTATCACGACAGGCCTAAGTGTAATATGATATGTTCCACATTTTCTTTAACTCCACAGTTCCTAGACTTGTCACTATTACTTACTGTTACTTTTCCCCATGACATAGAGTAACATTCAATGCTGTGTGATCCAGTCTGAGTCTATCATGATTTCCTCCATTCCGTTTCTTTCTTTATAAATATTAATTGTGATTGTCTTTTGAACTGCCTTTCTGGTCTTTCTCCCACCTTTTCTGCCAGATCTCCATCCCTTTTTTCTTAATTAGTGCTTACTTCTCCTTTTCCAAGTTTAACTGGTAATGTTATTTCCTTTTGGAGTGCACGTTTTGCTCATTTGTCAGCACACTCGTTCCCTTTCACCCCCTCATGTGCAGGCACCCAGCAGAACTGAAGATCTATATTGCCTCTGTGAAGACTTAACAAGCTATGATTAAGGTATATGAGTAATTCTTCTCTGACAGTTGTTGTTGACTGTATGCTTTTTAAAATGGATAATGAATCTGCATATCAACACCCTATGTGGTCTGACCTCTTCAACCCACTGCAATCCTATTATTACAGCCAGCATTTCTGCTGTATACACTGATAATTGATCAGACGCTCTTTTTTAAATCGATATTTTAAAGTCTGGGATATACAGGACTGTCTCAGAAAATTAGAATATTGTGATAAAGTTCTTTATTTTCTGTAATGCAATTAAAAAAACAAAAATGTCATACATTCTGGATTCATTACAAATCAACTGAAATATTGCAAGCCTTTTATTATTTTAATATTGCTGATTATGGCATACAGCTTAAGAAAACTCAAATATCCTATCTCTAAATATTAGAATATCATGAAAAAGTATACTAGTAGGGTGTTCAACGAATCACTTGAATCGTCTAATTAACTCGAAACACCTGCAAGGGTTTCCTGAGCCTTGAAAAACACTCAGCTTGGTTCAGTAAACTAAATCACAAGTATGGGGAAGACTGCTGATCTGACTGCTGTCCAGAGGACCGTCATTGACACCCTCCATCAGGAGGGTAAGACACAAAAAGAAATTTCTCAAAGAGCAAGCTGTTCACAGAGTGCAGTTTCAAAGCACATCCACAAAAAGTCTGTTGGAAGGGGGAAATGTGGCAGGAAACGCTGCACAACCAAGAGAGATGACCGCAGCCTTAACAGCATTGTGAAGAAGAGTCGCTTCCAGAATTTGGGGGAGCTTCAAAGACAGTGGACTGAAGCTGGAGTCCAGGTATCAAAAGTCACTGTTCACAGACGTGTCCGGGAAATGGGCTACAATAGCCGTATTCCCATGGTCAAGCCACTTCTGAACTCAAGACAACGGAAGAGGCGTCTGACTTGTGCTAAGGAAAAGAAGCACTGGACAGTTGCACAGTGATCCAAAGTCCTCTTTTCAGACGAAAGCAAGTTTTGTATTTCATTTGGAAGTCAAGGCGCCAGAGTCTGGAGAAAGGCTGGAGAGGAGCAAAATCCAAGTTGCTTGAAATCCAGTGTGAAGTTCCCACAGTCAGCGATGGTTTGGGGAGCCATGTCAGCTGCTGGTGTTGGTCCACTGTGTTTCATCAAGCCCAGAGTAAATGCAGCTGTGTACCAAGAGATTTTAGAGCACTACATGCTTCCGTCTGCTGAAAAGCTCTATGAAGATGAGGAATTCATTTTCCAGCATGATCTGGCACCTGCCCACAGTGCCAAAACCACCAGTAACTGGTGTACTGACCATGGCATTACTGTCCTCGATTGGCCTGCAAATTCCCCTGACCTGAACCCCATAGAGAATATGTGGGGTATTGTGAAGAAGAAGCTGAAAGACACCAGACCCAACAATGCTAATGAGCTAAAGGCTGTTTTTTTAATTGCATTACAGAAAATAAAGAACTTTATCACAATATTCTAATTTTCTGGGACAGTCCTGTATATACCAACTCCAACACACTCTTCCTTGTTCTTAGAACCATCTGTGTATATTTTGAGGTATTTGTGATAATTATTGACTTAATTGCACCTATACACAACCGTAACGCTTTATATTGTAATCTATCCATTTTTAGTAATGACGTTTTTGCTGCTGCTGCATATATTATACACCCGTAATCCAGAGTTGTCCTCATAATTGCCCAATAGATGTCAATTAGTGCCTGTTTGTCTGCCCCCCAGTCACATCTTGCCACCCTCTTAATAGGTTCAAAACTTTTTGGGATTTTGTTTCCAAATGTTTAATATGGGTTTTCCATGTACATTTACTATCTAACCATAGCCCCAGATATTTAAATTCATTGACCTCATTCATCGGCTTTCCATATGATGTAAGCTTCTCAGTCTCCATCTTGCGTTTATTTGTAAATGTCATGAAGCAAGATGTGCTCGCTGACAGTTTGAAACCCCAGTTGTATGACCACTTCTCCACTTTCTTTATAGCTTTGCCTATCTTCTCAAACACATATGGAACATTTCTTCCCCTTATCCATATCTCCCGTCATCTGCATACAACGCAGATTTGATGCATCCGTCCAACTTAGTCAATATGTCATTTATCATAATGTTAAATAATATCGGGCTGATTGAACTCCCTTGGGGAATACCATTTATATATTGAACTCTTTCGAAACCTCTGCCCCTACTTGAACTCTGAATTTCCTGTCTGAGCCATGATCCTGTTACTTCCACTATTACTGTTACCTGTCACTTAATTTGATGAGTAACCCATACCTCCACATAGAGTCATAAGCCGATTCAATGTCAAAATATACTATTGCCATAACCTCTTTCATTTTCAGTGTCTTTACACTGTATTCCCACCTCATTACTCACTCTAACCAAAGCATATTGTGGATCTTCCTTTGCGAAAACCACTCTGAAAATTACTCAGTAACCCTCTTTGTTCTAAGACATGTGATAGTCTATATGTCATCTTCTCCATCCATTTACACAAGTGTGATGTTAATGCTATGGGTCTGTAGCTACTCAATACCTTGTTTTGTTCTTTAATAGCTCTGCTTCATTCCTCATTCCACCACGGCACCACTTTCCTCCTACCCTCTGTTGTTATTTTTGATATAGTTGTATTTGCTGCTTCTTTAATGTGCATTGTGATTTGATTTGAGCACTCCTATATACTTCCTTCTAAAGCTAACAATTGTGCTATGTCCTTACAGCAAAGTCTACATTTCTGTCTGCTTTACCAAAGTACCACCTGGTAAATACACTCCCTTCCTGTCTTCATACGTTTGTGTTGATGATAGTGAAAACTGGGTAATGATCGCTTCCTATGGTACAGTCACTTTTACATTCCATTCACACGATTTAACTAAACTATCCGTCACAAGTGTGAGGTCCAAACATGATTGTGTCCCCCTATTCACATCTATTCTTGTTTTTTGTCCATCATTAAGGCAAAACAGGGATCTTTCCTCTAACATTTGTTCTACAACATCCCCATTACTGTCTGTTTGAATGCTTCCCCATAGGCTGTTGTGAGCATTAAAATCACCACACCACACTTCCCTTCTATGACTCGTCCGTGCTATTGTCTGTAAAGTTTCAATGTGAAGATTTTTACACGGTTTATAGAAATGTACAAGCTTTATGCTTCCTTCTTTCATTGGGCTGCAAATTTCTACTATGACACATTCCTTGTCTTCAGGGGATGGAACTATGCTATTGGGTAGTACATGTGTTTATAGGTCCTGCCCTCTGGCCATACACACCAGGGATTTTGGGCCCCATGAAAATATATCACATTGGGCCCCACCACCAGGCCCAGGCCACGCCAACCAAGCAAAATTGCTGTAACAACACCTCCAGAACCCAATCGACTCATTTATGCTTTAAATAACTACCTGTACAGGCTTGCATCTATCTTGTAGTCAAAAACTAACTGCACAATATTTACTGACACTGAGCTGTGAAAATATAACACTTATGGGGGGACAGGGCTGCTGAGCCTAGAGATGGATCTGTTGGTCCTGGCACCAGGGGGAGGGACAACTGATTCAGCATGATAGCTGTCTAACAGAAGTTAAATCCATTTCTTACTTATTCTGACAATCTAATTAACCCAAAATAAAAGAACCCAATAAAAAGAGTTGTTAAATAATAGAGAAGTCACGTTGTAATATGAAGTCACGTTGTAATAACAATAACTAATCTAACTAACTAACTAACTAACCTCTCTCATTCAGATTAATATTGTCGGGTGTTCTTTTTCTGCTTTGCCAAAGGCCATTGTGTCAAGTGTCCCATTTGGGTTGACGTATGTAGTTGTCCATCTCGCACATGCGCAGTACAGATCGGGCAGGGGGGCAGATCATGTTGGCAGATCGGTTAGTGACAGAGGTAATCGTCGTAACCAGCAAACTTCATCCGCTTCTATCCAGCCTTTGACACTTGGAAAACGAGCACATGTGATACTGGTAAGGATAAACTAATGTTAATATATATATAATATAATTTCACATACCGAAACGTTAACGCTTGTCTGAGTATATCTTCCGTTGACTCTGGCTGTGACTCTTACCGGCTGTTGATAGCCCTTATAAGCTAACGCTAGCATGCTTTATTCAGACATTAGCTTTAGCTTTTAGCCCGCTTCAGTGTTTCTCTAGGATGGAGTCATAGCAGCGGTGCTAAGGCATGTGGGCCCAGCATAATGTGAGCGCGGAGCGTGTGGAATTTTGCGTGCGAAGTGCGCCCCGCCAATTTGTTTCTATGTGTCTGCACAAGAAAGGCTCTTGAGGCCTAGTACCAGGGCCGGTTCTAGACAATTTGCTGCCCTAGGTGAGATTTTAGGCGACATTTTATATGTAAAGAATAAATGAAAAATCTCTACAAAAGACAAATACACTGCAGAAACGTATTGACATAGGTAATAGACGTCAAAATGGCTTCAAATGTATTCAGTATTGTATGAACATGTTTGAATTGGGGGGTGGTCGTCACATCCTCTAGGGGGGTCCGGGCAATGTCTCAAGATTTAGCAAAAATACACCTTTATTGAACATACAGTAACACAAATACTACAAATCCACATAACAAACAATCAAAAATGAAAAAGGGTCGCCACTTATTATTTTAAGAAGAAAAAAAAAGAAGTTTAAAAAAAATTATATTATGTAATATATATATATATATATTTTTTGTTACCTGGCTGGCACCCCCTAGCAGCGGCGCTCATATTTCAGCAGCGGCGCTGCGCTGCCACTATTTGTATATAGGGGAAACATTGCGCTTGGAATTATGGGTGGCTAACGTTACTACAATCCGGTAGCTCCGTTAAGAAAATGTAACGTTATTTATGGGAAACGTTAGCCTACATGTGTCTGGCCGTGACTCTGACTGAGTAGGCCGTAAAAGCTTGCGCTAATGATTAGCATGCGCTAATGTTTAGCATGCTTTATTCAGACCACGCATTATCAAGTGAAGAACACTCAGAGCATATATTTCTCAACACAACATTAACTGTAACGTTAAATGTTCTTAACTGAGCTAGTGGACTGTAAAAACACTACCCACCCATGATTCCAATTCGACTAAAGGCTAAAGTCAATGTCAATGTCAAGTCAATGTCTTAGCTTAGATGGCCCTGTGGGCCATCTAAGCTAATTTAGAGATGGCCCTGAGCCCAATAGAGATTGCCCTGAAAAATTTGCGCGGATGAAATGGCGAAGCACACAAAATGGCGACGTCAGAGTTCCCATTAGCCGGCAAATCTAAATCTCTTCGGTCAAAATCATTTCCCTTTAACGCAATACCGCTTCAGTTGCGCCACTTATGTGACAGACAAGAAGAGTATGTGACATAAAAGAATAGTCAATTATAATGTCTAACACTTAATGTGGAGAAAGAGATGTCCTGTATGGGTTGATTGTGCGTTGATCTGTTCAGGTTAGAATATCACTTGTAGCTATTTTAATTACCTCTCAAACTACCTAAACTAGTTATAGATATGTTTAGTTTTACTGTCGGATCACTCATTACCGGATCCGCGAGCTGCATGATACTGGCATAATAGATTGCCCGATCGGGCAACAAGCAGGTGAGGCTTCATTGCCCGAGCTAAATACTAGATGGCCCCGGGCCATCGGGCAGTCCTTAATGTCGAGCCCTGCAGACAAACATTAAGTATCAACTTTACCTTTTCTTAACTGAGGCTTGGTGGCCTGTAAACAGTATGAACAGGCGGGCTGCGTGTTTTCTATTGTAAATAAATAGATAAGACTATGAATTTGTATCTATTACCAGAGTAGAAATTCTGGTGTTAAACGTCAATTTAAGGACAGAGTAAGTGGGCTTCTTTCATATTGACGAGCGACTTATATTTTAATTTTCGAGTTCAATTGATAAAGATATTGTAAATGTAACTTTAGTTTACAACATTGTGTCTTATATTTTTACATCACCAAAATGTTGACCACTGTCCTAAAATAAAGTATAGGCTTTGAGTAACGAATTTAAGTTTAATGTTTGATATATTTTGAATATTTCAATGATCTTCTTGTAGCTTAGACACTTTGATGGCTAATTAAATACTAATGAAAGGTTTTCTCTTTTAAACTTCAGGGAAGCAGCCATCTATTCCTACTGTTCTACCCATGTGGATGATCCTGTGAATGGGCATTGCTTGTGGTAAGTTTAAAAAAATAAATAAAAATGTCATGAGGGTATGAATTTGTAAATTGTATGTTTTCTGGTTGCGCATACAAAACAAATCATTACGGAGCTTTCAATACTCACAATAACTCGATAGCATGTCTGAATGTAAGGGAGGAAACTTATACAAATTGTCACCACCCCAAATTGATCATGTTGTTGATAGTGCTACAGATGCGCTGCGAATAAAATTAGACTCTGTTGCTCCTTTGAAAAAGAAGAAAATAAAACAACATAGATTAGCTCCATGGCATAATGCCGAAACCCGCAAAATAAAGCAAAAGTCGAGACAACTTGAAAGGATATGGCGTTCCACTAAACTTGAAGAATCTCGTTTAATTTGGCATATTACTCTCAATGAATATAAGAAAGCACTGCGTAAAGCGAGAGCAGCCTACTACTCTTCATTAATAGATGAGAATACAAATAATGCAAGATTTCTTTTCAGCACTGTAGCCAGGCTGACAGAGAGCCACAGCTCGACTGAGCCTTCTATTCCCATAGCACTCAGTAGTAATGATTTTATGTGCTTTTTTAACGATAAAATTGTTACTCTTAGAAACAAAATCAATGACCTCTTGCCTTTGACCAGTATAGTATTATCAACAACTCCCGGAAACGTAAGTTCTAATATTACACTAGATAGTAAACTAGAATGCTTTTCAGCCATAAACCTTGAACAATTAAATTAAATGATTCTCTCTTATAAACCATCAACGTGTATCTTAGACCCGATTCCAACTACGCTGTTAAAATAAGTTTTTCCATTAATTAGCACTTCTTTATTAAATATTATGAATATGTCTTTATTATCAGGCTATGTTCCACGATCATTCAAAGTAGCAGTGATAAAACCGCTTCTTAAAAAGCACAACCTCGATCCAGAGGATTTAGCCAATTATAGACCTATTTCTAATCTTCCGTTCCTCTCAAAAATTATTGAGAAAGTAGTCGCAAAACAGCTGTGTGATTACTTAAAAAACTATGATTTATTTGAAGATTTTCAGTCTGGCTTTAGAACACAACATAGCACAGAGACAGCTCTGGTTAAAGTCACAAATGACATTCTAATAGCCTCAGACAAGGGACTTGTATATATTCTTGTCTTGCTCGATCTTAGTGCTGCATTTGATACTATCAACCATGATATCCTATTGCAAAGACTAGAGCACTTAGTTGGCATACAGGGAACTGGTTTAGGTCCTATCTATCTGAACGCTCTCAGTTTGTACGTGTCAACGATGAATCTTCCATGCAAACCAAAGTTAGCCATGGAGTGCCACAGGGCTCAGTGCTTGGACCTATTTTGTTCACACTATATATGCTTCCGTTAGGCAATATTATAAGGAATCATTCTGTAAACTTTCATTGTTATGCGGATGATACTCAACTTTGTTTATCAATCAAGCCTGATGAAATTAATCATCTAAATAAAATTCAAGACTGCCTCAAGGACTTAAAAACGTGGATGACCTTACATTTTTTGATGTTAAACACGACCAAAACTGAAGTTATTGTACTTGGCCCGAAGAATCTACGAAACAAATTATCTAAAGATATACTAACTATGGATGGCATTAATTTGGCCTCCAGTGAGACTGTAAGGAATCTTGGTGTTATATTTGATCAGGATTTATCCTTTAACACCTATATAAAATCAATTTCAAGGACCGCCTACTTCCATCTACGTAACATTGCAAAAATCAGGCATATCTTGCCTCAAAATGATGCAGAGAAACTAGTCCATGCAATTTACACACGGCATCTATTGCACGTCTGTCTGTCCTGGGAGAGGGATCCCTCCTCTGTTGCTCTCCCTGAGGTTTCTCCCATTTTTCCCTTTAAACTGTGGGTTTTCTCTGGAATTTTTTCCTTGTACGATGTGAGGGTCTAAGGACAGAGGGTGTCGTATTGTCATACTGATATTCTGTACAAACTTTGAAGTCCACTGAGACAAATGTAAAATTTGTGATATTGGGCTATATAAATAAACATTGATTGATTGATTGATTGATTGATTGAAATGGAGGAAGCATACCCTACATACACTTAATGATTTAAAGCCTGGAATTGGTGATGGGTATGATGTTTTAGAATAATTTGAAACGGGTACTACTGATCAGTTGAAGGATGATTTGCCATCTGAAGAACTTTCTGATGAAGAATCAACAGTTTCAACAGATTTTGAATTAAAACTTGCCTCAGTCCTACTTAAATTAGAAAATGATTTTCTTGTATGAAGTGCAGCTGTGAATGAGCTTCTAGAAGAGCTGCAATATTTAATTGGTACTGCCTCTGTGCCAGTTACCCAAAAGACTATAATCCACTTCTTACAAGATCGCAATTGCCAAGTTGATGAATCAGTTGTGAAAGAGTTGGCCACTGAACTTTGCACTTCAAATCCCATTCAAGCTGCAATAGGAAACCGTGGAATTCACGGAAAAAATCCAGATGATTGTTACCAAGAATAAGCTGCTTTTCATCGTCAGAAAGCTGAGTGCATGGTATAGGGAACATTACAGAGCCTATGAACTGAAACAGTGTCCTACAAAGAAGGTGGAACTTCTTGACTCAAATGAACTGACTGATCCATACCTATTGGCTGACTATACAGTTGGGGGAATGCGGCTAATAACTCTTAAAAGATACACGTAATGAATTAAGACCCCACGGTTTGATGATTGATAGGTGTGTGGGCTGTCTTTCATTTTGACACACAGAACAATGTTATAATAAACATACATACTGTATGTTAAATGGATATATCCGCCTTCTTTCATTTATCTTTCAATTCCCACAACAATATACATAAAGAAATGGCATATTTTGAACATAGTTCGAATGGTGATTAATCATGATTAATTAATTTTTAAGCTTTGATTAATCTGATTTAAAATTGTAATCGTTTGACAGCCCTTATATATATATATTAGGGCCGGGACTCGATTAAAAAAATCAATCTAATTAATTAGAGGCTTTGTAATTAATTAATCGAAATTAATCGCATTTTTAATCACATATAAATATTTGACCTGAGAACAGTGAGAAGTAATTTTTTTCACATGGATTTTAGTATACCATTGAATAATGACTGAATACATAAGCTTAAGCAACAAAACATTGTTTATTTTTTTCAAGGTGGTACTTAACCAAGACCTACAGCAAAGTAAAAATGTTGCCATAAAGTGTAGCAATAGCATATTTAGGAATAGGCTATAGCACATTTCAGAGATTCAGGTAGCCTATAGGTAGGTAGACCTTCTGTAAACTATAACACTTTGTTTTTTAAGTAAAATACAATACTTTCAAGTACATTCAGAACATTGGAAACCCTGACTATTAGAAAACATCTCTCTGTTGCTTCAGAGGCCATAACAGACTTTGTTGATCTACCAACAGTTGATTTAAAAATGGGTGTGGGTCCTTGTACTCCGAGTCGGGCTAACGTCCACGCTAGCTTCCATGCTAGCTGCTATATGTTTTGCATTGAGGTGATACTTGAGGCTTGATGTGCTGCGGTGATATGCGAATTCCTTTTTGCATAATTTGCAAACAACCTTGCTCTTATCGACGCTTCCATCCGTCCGTTTTTTAAAACAAAATGTCCCATCCACGGGGCCAACCAAAGCGGTCTCATCAGCTTCTTCGTTCACGTTTGACTATTGTTCACTGTGGTTTGTTGTTGTCTGAAGTCATGAACGTTAGTTCGTGCTCCAGTATAATCGGTACCCCTGAAACTCATCCAGTGAGAAACGTTCCACGGTGCAAAAATAAGTGCGATTAAAATGCGTTAATTTTTTTAACTCGTTAATTTTTGTGTAATTAATTAATCTTAATTAACGCGTTAAAGTCCCGGCCCTAATATATATATATATATATATATATATATATATATATATATATATATATATATGAACTTTGTATGTAATACTTTGTAAAGTACAACACAATGCAATTTGAAAAGAAAGAATGTATTGAGTGTACACCTGCATTTCAATAATTCCCTCTTCACATCCTTCTTTCTCTTAGAGCGCCATGGCTGATATTGGACCACCTGTTCGATTGCTGATCATCTTGAAAGACCACAACAGCGTCAGACTGGAGCTTCAAAATGGGATTCCCAACTCAATGGAAGAGCTCATTGAGGAGGTCAAGAATTCATGTGGATTAGAAGGTTACATAAGGCTACAGTACAAAGACACTGATTTTGGGAACACATTTGTTAATCTTACATCTACACATGCGATTAAAGATTTAACAGTGATCAAAGTTGTCGAATTAGACCCGGATTCTACAACTGTGGTCTTGTACCCAGTTGAGATACCATTAAATAGTACCCCTACAAGTGGACTGTACAGTGAAGACTCCTCCTCTGGATCTGTGAATACAGATGACACAGTACTACTTAGCGGCTCTTCCTCGGAATCATTAAGAACACAGCGGTGGCCTAAAGTGTTTCCAATCCCGGTCTTCTCCTATGACACAGAATGTCAATTACAGAGAGGAAATGCAGAGTACACAAAGAACCAATCTAGACTGACACCAAGCTCAAATCATCTGCAGAGCTTGCTATGACCTCGTTGAAGACCAAGTCTCAAGAAGAGTCCTACCCTGCGAATAATTTAAAGGGAGCCAGGCGAGCTGAGGCCAACCATTTTCCTTCCTTGCCGATTGGTGAGACTCCAGAAAGCATGGAGCAAGAGACAATTTCCCTTTTGGCAGAGCAACAGAAAAGAAACAACCGGCAATCAATAAAAGAAAAGATGGCGAAGGCGTTTGGATACCGAAGACAAGAAATAGTGCATCAGAAGCCAAGCATTGAAGGCCTCTTGGAGCGGTGGCCTGCACTTTTTCACATGGAAGAGGTCATTATTTTGATGTAAGCCTGTAGTGGAGAAGAAATGAGGGCCCAACTAACTAACAACTATAGACAGCCAAGGCAAATATGTTGACGTTTTATTTTTACAATATCAATATCACAATATAAGCTTTACATCTATTACTTTTAGTGTCTTTATTTGGTGGTGGTTTTCAATAAATCTGTGGATTAATTTAAATGTTACATTCATACAAGCTGACTTGGAGTACTTTTAATTAAACCGTTGGCTCTTTATAAAAAATATGTGTATTATAAATTCTCAGTGTTTTTTGTTTCCTATGCTGCTTATATTTTCTAGGTAAATGCTGAGTTCATAACAACAACTCCATTGGAGACAAAGTTCTTGGCGCAGTTGGACAAACACTCCACCAAACTGCTGCAGGTCATCAGGAGCAGGGGAGGAGTTGTGAAACAGAAGACCACCGGGATCTTGCAGGTTTTGGATGAGGTACCTATGAATGAGTTTATCTGTGGGATCAGTGGCTGAATCATCCTTTTTTTTGCATTTGATTTATATATATATATATATATATATATATATATATATATATATATATATATATATATATATATATATTATAAAAAACTGTTCTTACTGAGACTGTGGACATCGCCATCAGAAGAGAATGCATCCTCAAATCTCTAATGATCTACCTGGGTGAACCTGTTGACCATCTCATCAAAGAATTCCAGGTAAGACCTCCCACTCACTCACAAGAAGTTTGTTCATAAAAGAAAAATAACATATTTGTACTGCATGCAAATAACTGCTTGGTTAGAAAGCTAGTCATTTGTGATGACCTCCTGAGCTTTCCTCTTGGGCCGACTGAACTGAGAACTTTCCTTTTCATCTATCCACTATAATCTTGTATTTTTAAAAGGTAGCTGCAAACTTGGGGAAACCTTTGCGCCTCAGGCCTGTTGAACTACACTCTGTGGTCCTCATCCATTTCCCTTTTGTTTGCATGATATGCAGGACACTGAGGCTGGAGAACTCGAGCAGGCAACAATGGCAATCTTTGTCATTGGGAAAGAGGATCAGTTTAATCGTCCCAAAGACGTCAAGGTTCTCATCGAAGGAACAGAGTTCCTCAGCGGCTTGCCCTCGGTTGCGACAGCTTTTGCCATGCTCTTCGGGCTCATATACGCACTGAACTTAAGATATCCGAAATAACTGCAATCCACTTTTGAAGTTGTGGAAAAAGTCCTGATGGAACTTGAGGGGAAAAAGATGAGCCCAAAAGTGAATAGACTGAGAACCCAGCTGTTCATCCCAGAGTAGACACTTTGTTGCACTCACTCAGTTACCATTGTTACATGGTAAGGTTTCTAAAACCAAGGTTTTATAATAATTATGCATTGTAAAACATTTACGAAAAAGTGTTGTGTTCAGAAGTTGCACTTACAGTATGACCGATTTTCACTGTAGAAGTTATGCATGTCTAATCATTTTCAGAGATTACATGTCTCACAGGCGCAAGTTGTCAGTGTTGCTTTAAAAAAAGTGTGCAGTAGATAATAAGGACAAGTCTTTTTTCTAAGAGTTTGATGTTTGGAAGCGGCACATATTACTGCAACTAATAACTGGTACTTATTAACATTTCTAAGATCAGGTAATGGCTGCCTCAGAGGCCAAAGCTGGTTGTGTGAACAACTTGTTTTTCATTCAAATAAATGTGCTCTGGAGTTAAAATATACAGATTGATCTGAAGAAATTGACTGTTTTACTTTTATTAGTGTACCTTTCAGTTGCATTGCACTCCTTAAATGTGTTTGAGACACTTTAGGTAACAATGTGGCTGTCATTTGATTAACTCTGAAAATACAGTTTTTAATGAATAAATCACATGAATTGAGTTACAGGTGTCCCCTCAGCTGTGCAGACTTATTTAATAATATGGTAGGAAATTGTGGAGTAAAATTAATATCTATCTTGTACACACACACACACACACACACACACACACACACACACACACACACACACACACACACACACACACACACACACACACACACACACACACACACACACACACACACACACACACACACACACACACACACACACACACACACACACACACACACACACACACACACACACACACACACACACACACACCCACACACACTTTTCCTCTACTGATGAGAGGACGACAGAGGGGACTAAAGTATTTCTTATTTTTCTACATTGACCTGAATGTATTCTTTATTCTGTGTATTTGTGGACTGAAATATAGGTTTTTATAAAGTTTGTGATACATATATTTGCAGTCACTTCATTATACGTTAAATACATTTAATTCAAGCTAAGATAAATTAGCCAGTTAGTGCTCTTACCTGTGTGCCTCCTTCAAACAGCATTATAACCAGATTGTATCTTCAAACGATAAGTACCAGTTATAGCTACTTGATTTTAGATAAACAATTGAAAAGACAAAATCAACCAGCTAATGTATTGAAAGACCAATCTTTATTTTAAGGTGCCTTTTCTTTAAACCTTCAGATGTGAGATATTAGTTATGCAGTAATAGTATTGACAGTACAAAAATACTGAGCAACTTTAGTTGAGTTAACTTTATATTTCTTATTATCTAAAAAGCATTTATTACACTCATTTTTCCCACTCATATTCACAGTGTGTACAAATTGAGACTGTATTTCCCGTCAGGTGTCATCTCTCTAACCGGAGTACTGTTTTGGATGAAACGGCTCCGGCACAAACATTACAACATACATCAGATTCCCCAATAGTAGGTGTAGCAGTACGTACAGCAAGTTGCATTACATAGATTGTTTTGAACACACCCTCAAAATAGCATTGTGATTATATTACTGGATGGAAACTGAAAGCACGGGAACATTAATAAACTACATAACAGAAAGTATGACTAACAATAATGAAATTGTGACAGTAGATATGTTTATACTTTATATTATTTACTGTACATGTTTTATTTAGATTTAATTATTGTGATTATTCTTTATTCTTTCTATCTATCTAAATCTCACAATGGGGTAGGTTACAGGAACTTTTCATCAACAGATTGCTTTAGTCTGGCTTAACTCTTCACTGATTGGTTGCACACACTTTAAATGTACTGGCTATGCAAAACAGAAGGTGGGGCTCATTATCATATTATAAAACGCGCGTTTTTGACGCGTAAAAAACTATTCGCCCGTTTAAAACGCGCGTTTTAAACGGGCGAATAGTGGCACTTTAGGCTTTCGATATCCATCTGTGCACAAATTTATCTCGTGCCCTCAATGGTCATGTGCGCGTTCGTGTGTGTTGGAGGAGGGACTCTGTAAGGAAGTCTGAAGGAAGAGGCAGATTTTTTCCGGTTGTGTATTTTCGAATTCTAGCGCACTCGAGCTGGTTTCTCCATTCTTACCTACCCTACCTTTAACTCTTTTTAGGGTGCAGCTATATGTTTTATTTATTTCAAAGTGGGCCCATTTTAATTATATTTTGTTCCTTCAAATGTGCAGTGGACTCTCCAAGTGCTGTGTTTAATTTATTTTAAAGTAGGTCTGTGTATTATTTGTAATTCTCCTTTTAGGAGTTCTTTGTTTCTTATTAGAGGTTAACAGTTTTATATAATGTAAATACATAATAAATGCAAAAAAAACAAGTTTTTGTCTATGATATAACAATAAATACAACTTTATAAGCTATCAAGCTATGAAATATGTTTTGAGGCTCCAGACACATTTTTTTGGGGAAAAGGCAGCAAAATGGCTGTGTCTGTTACTCGGTCTATTGTAGTTTACAATACATATCGCACTCTAGAAAAAGATGGGCATATAAATAGAATGATAAGTAAACCAAATGTTACTTTTCCTCAAAACCAACATCCAGAATGTATATCTTTCATATTTAAATGTATTCAGGGTTCCTGCAGGTTTCTCCAACTCAAATGTAAGACTTTTTAAGACCTTTTTAAGACCACTTTGAATAGAATTTAAGACCTATTTCACGGCAAGAAAGTATGAAGGAAAATTGCTATGAAAGAAGAAATACGTCCCATAATTACTTATAAATAAATGTATTAATGTTCAACATAAGAACAATGACTGAACATAACAGCATAACAGTACAGAACTGTGTTAGCCAAAAAGTGTGTGTGTGTGTGTGTGTGTGTGTGTGTGTGTGTGTGTGTGTGTGTGTGTGTGTGTGTGTGTGTGTGTGTGTGTGTGTCTCTGTGTGCTTGTGTGTGTTCGGGCTGTGCAATTAATCGTATTTTAATCGCGACTACGATTTTGGCCTGCCACAATTACAAAAACAGCATAATCGAAAAAAACAATTATTTAGCTTTGCTAGGTTGTGACAGTGACAACATATTTAATCTAATTAATTTGAGTCTAATTTATATTTATTTATCATATTTATATATGTTTAGTAGCTTGTGGAAGTGCGCTCAAATATATGTTGATCTTGTTTATTGGTATTTATTATTTTGATATTATTTATTTAAATATATCATTTATTTAATTAATTTTTGTATTGCTTTTTCAGTTGAATTATACGTTCAGGGTAATCAACAGTTAAAAAGATAATGTTCAAATTATTATTTGTTTTAAAGTTCAATAAATGGATGTTTTCAAAGTTAATGAATAATCCTATTTAATAATCGTGATATCAATTATTGACCAAAAATAATTGTGATTATGATTTTTGCCACAATCGAGCAGCCCTAGTGTGTGTGTGTGTGTGTGTGTGTGTGTGTGTGTGTGTGTGTGTGTGTGTGTGTGTGTGTGTGTGTGTGTGTGTGTGTGTGTGTGTGTGTGTGTGTGTGTGTGTGAGAGAGTAACAAGAGCTATATTCAGAGCTCTGCTGCCTTGGCTAAAGTCTTTCATCATTGCTGTTGTATGATTGGTGTTTAACTACGGTATTTAGCGTCTACAGCACCTCCGCTTTTAGGGTTGACGTAGACCCAAACGTCGCCCGGAGGTCCCCCGGTGTTGTTGCGGGAGCTGCTGCACAAGCTAACGCTAAACTACCTAACGCTACATTAGCAAAACAAACGCTGATTTATTTTGCAAAAGGTGCAGCAGGCTTCAAACACGTTCCCCTCCACTGGTTTCAACCAAGCACTAAATTCGATGTTTTCCAACCAAATACGGTTGAACTTACACTTCCCCATATTTATTTGTAAGTAGATTCGAAGATACATGAGTTTCTGACTGCTGCTAGCTGAAGCTTGGTTGCTAGGTTACTAGCTGGGTGTTCTGCGATAAGAGGCCGGGGGAAACAAAGTCAGTGATTACTGGTTCCATGTTGATTTATTTCAATACAAGTTGTTGGGGGGAACTGAAAGGCTATTATCGTACTGGTTACTTTGCAGCCCGGACATTTTCCCCAAAACACATTTTAGACGCGATCGCAACACAGAAGTACCTTTCAAATCCGATCCTTTTTAAGACCTTCTAAATCATATTTAAGACCTTTCTTATTTTTTTGGTCATATTTAAGACCTTTTTAAGGCCTTAAATTCAGATTATCAAATGTAAGACTTTTTAAGACTTTTTAAGACCCCGCGGGAACCCTGGTATAATAGAGGACAGCAAAATATGGCGTTACAGAGGGATTGTTGTAACAAAAATTACTACTATCTGGCCCCATGATTATAAGACCTCAGATGTGCTGATATGTCAAAATGTTTTACATCCATTTGCAGCATCCCATCCCTATGCTTATTGGTTATTGTGTATCTACACACGCAGTTGCAGTGTGCCTAACGAATGTGATGTTTAGTTCTGTAGAGAGTAATACCTCATGCAGTTATTGCTGTGATCCTAGATTCTTGAAAAGGGGAACTCCTCTCCACAGATGACACATTTCTGATTTGGTCCAATTAACTAGTTGTCGCCTTCTGATCGACATGCCTGTAAACAAAATAGTTTTAAACTACATCACAAGCGAACAATTATGTTACTGTAAGTCACAGGTTCTATTTTTAATATTGTTACTAGGGCTTTCATTCGATTAAAATATTTAATCGCGATTAAAGGTGGGGTAGGTAAGTTTCAGAAAGCGGCTCGAGTGGACTAAAATTTGAAAGTATGCAGCCAAAAAGAATCCGCCCCTTCCTTCAGACTTCCTTACAGAGCATCTCCTCCGCGAGAGCAGGCTGCAGTAACGTTACATATCAGGCAAAGCTAAACACATTTAGGTTAGCAATACTACACAGCCAAAGCAACTCCGATATTGACTCTGGTTTGACTTCTCCTAGTTTCCACTTTCTTTTTGTTCTTAATTTGCTCCGTTACATTTTTTCTTTTGCGACCAGTAGACGATGTTGAACCTAACTCTGCCAAGGTGAAAGTGGCCGCCTGTTGCTGGCGAGTCATTGAAGTACTACTGCAATGCACGCCCAATGACGGCACGAGATAAGTAGTAATATTCATCCCGCTTTGGTCTCATTAGTATGGATAAAAAGTGACAGGTGCTGTGAGAGGTCACACCACTCCCTACTTATGCTAATGAGCTAAGTCCCGCCTCCCCTTTGATCGAGGTGTGAGATCTCAAGTAGGTGTGATATCCCAAGTAGGTGTGAGATCCGTCGATAGGAGGGGGATGATGTGTATTCACAGGTGTGAAAAGCCCCCACTGTTGCGCCTTATGGTGTATAATAAAAAATGTTTCAATCACGTATGCATAAAAAGCGACAGGTGGGCCCGCTCCCAAGTGTGTGTGTTTGTGTGTGTGTGTGTGTGTGTGTGTGTGTGTGTGTGTGTGTGTGTGTGTGTGTGTGTGTGTGTGTGTGTGTGTGTGTGGGTGTGTGTGGGGACCTTCACTGATGTCCTCCCAAGGAGGTGTGTGTGTGTGTGTGTGTGTGTGTGTGTGTGTGTGTGTGTGTGTGTGTGTGTGTGTGTGTGTGTGTGTGTGTGTGTGTGTGTGTGTGTGTGTGTGTGTGTGTGTGGGGGGGGGGGGACCTTCACTCCTGAGCTATAGGTGCCTGTCTTAACACCCCATGGCCCTGCAGTCGGCCAGAGGCTGTAAAAGTCCTGGAAAGCAGGCAGGCACCTCGTTTGAGAGATGACTGTGTGTGTATTAGAGAGCCTGAGGAGACACATTTTTACCGCCCATGCTTGACTGTTTATCTGTGCACTTTCAACTGTATGCAATACAACACAAAAATGCCCAGTGCTGCTAAGAAATAAGTTCAGAAAGCTCTGAAAGCTCTAACAAAAGTAACTCTCCAGGTATTTCAGACAGAGTATGCGGATTCGGTCTGATGAGAACAAAGAAAGTCTGCACACACTCCCTTACTGTCACACTTTCCTCTTACCAGTGTCTGTAAAGGTGGAGGAGACTGTCTCCCCCCTTCCTGCCATCTCTCTCTGTTTCTGATGATGTGTAAAATATACAAAATAACGTTTTATATACTTACTCTCTTGTTAAAACGCGATGAAGTTTGCAGCGTAAGCCAGCCATCAGTATTCTAGTTTTTAAGGCTTTGCATACCTCAAAGTGTGTCTAAAAGTGTCTTGGCAAGAGGAAAAAAAGCCAAAATTCACCTAGGCCATTAAAAAGAAACCGAATTGCTGCTAAGAAATAAGTTCAGAAAGCTATGACTCCAGTGGAACACTGTTAGAGTCAAAAGTAACTCTCAATGTATTCAGAAAGAGTATGCAGATTGGGGCTGATCAGAACAAAGAAAGCACCTTCCTAGTCAAAAGTTAGTCTGCACACACTCCCTTACTGTCACCCTTACCTCTTCCTACGGCTGTCAGGCCTTTTGGTGTGTGTGTGTGTGTGTGTGTGTGTGTGTGTGTGTGTGTGTGTGTGTGTGTGTGTGTGTGTGTGTGTGTGTGTGTGTGTGTGTGTGTGTGTGTGTGTGTGTGAGCCTGGCCCTGCCCCCTCCTTCCCTCTTCCTGCCATCTTATCACTAGACAGAGGGGGGAGGGGTTCTCTCTAAAACACAGTGTCTGTAAAGGTGGGGGAGACTGTCTCCCCCCTTCCTGCCATCTCTCTCTCTGTTTCTGCTGATGTGTGAAATATACAAAATAACGTTTTATATACTTAATCTCTTGTTAAAAGGTGATGAAGTTTGCAGCGTAAGCCAGCCATCAGTATTCTAGTTTTTAAGGCTTTGCATACCTCAAAGTGTGTCTAAAAGTGTCTTGGCAAGAGGAAAAAAAGCCAAAATTCACCTAGGCCATTAAAAAGAAACCGAATTGCTGCTAAGAAATAAGTTCAGAAAGCTATGACTCCAGTGGAACACTGTTAGAGTCAAAAGTAACTCTCAATGTATTCAGAAAGAGTATGCAGATTGGGGCTGATCAGAACAAAGAAAGCACCTTCCTAGTCAAAAGTTAGTCTGCACACACTCCCTTACTGTCACCCTTACCTCTTCCTACGGCTGTCAGGCCTTTTGGTGTGTGTGTGTGTGTGTGTGTGTGTGTGTGTGTGTGTGTGTGTGTGTGTGTGTGTGTGTGTGTGTGTGTGTGTGTGTGTGTGTGTGTGTGTGAGCCTGGCCCTGCCCCCTCCTCCCCCCTTCCTGCCATCTTATCACTAGGCAGAGGGGGGAGGGGTTCTCTCTAAAACACAGTGTCTGTAAAGGTGGGGGAGACTGTCTCCCCCCTTCCTGCCATCTCTCTCTCTGTTTCTGCTGATGTGTGAAATATACAAAATAACGTTTTATATACTTGCTCTCTTGTTAAAAGGTGATGAAGTTTGCAGCGTAAGCCAGCCATTAGTATTCTAGTTTTAAGGTGTTGCATACCTCAAAGTGTGTCTAAAAGTATCTTGGCAAGAGAAAAAAAGCCAAAATCCGCATAGGCCATTAAAAAGAAACCGAATTCCACGTTTTACAAATGAACAGACACAAATGCAGACTTGACTACTTGGCAGTTGATTAAAGCAGATTTGTCCTTTTTCATCTCTCAAAGGTTTGGGTCCTGTTCAACACTGGGTACAGAAATATATTCAATATACAGTCATTTGTACATAAAGATTTTTTAAGTTGTAAGCACTTAGAAATATACATTTGATTGCATTTAAAGTGGCTGTAGACATCTTATCATAATGAAGTAGTTGATTGCACAAATTTGTAATGGATGTAAAATAAAGACGACATTAGCATTTAAATTGGCTCCCTATAAGACTTGCTTTCTCTATGAAATTATGTCTGGTTCTGAGTAGTGTTCTCCCTTTCACAATAAAAAGCCCAAACAGAATACTTTCTGAATCACTGCAGGAAGTAATGTGCTAAAATGCAAATACAAATAGCTTACAGTAGCTCCCAATTAGTTGAACAATTGGAAAACCGCAAGGACTGTGGAAACACCTACTGGCAAAGGATTGTGGATGCAAATTATGCAAAGAGGAAGAAAAAACATTCTATCTAAAGCTATATAACACAATCTGCATATTGACAGTATGATTACAACAAAAACAGTATGCATGTTGATGCAAACAACGATGTTCAGTAAACGATCAATCAAAATCGAAGGATCCAATGTATTTTTAAATGGAGCAGAAATAGAACTATAGTCTCCCAGTTCAAGTATATTGAACAGGGAGTGTCATATTGGACTCGCACTTGACTTTTTAAGAAACATATCCAGAAAGTATCCAATACCATTAAATTCAACTGTCAATGCTGCAAAGTCATACCTCCACTGTATGATTCTATCCCACATTGAATACTGTTTTACAAACTGGTCGTTTGCTTGTGCCACACACCTGAAACCCATAGAACAGCTGTTCAAGAGAGCTATCCAGGTGTTTGACAGAAAGCCACAGTCATACCACCACTTTACCATCCTTGAAAAACACAATTTCTTGAGTTTTTGACAATTTTAAGTCTTTTAAAAGTATGTTTTTTTTAAATAATATTTACATGGGCTGGCCCCCCTCCCCTTGGGGCAATTCATCCACAGAAAACACTGATTTCACTGTGTCCATAAACAGAGACGTCTTGGCCCAAGGAGCAAAATAAGCAGCAGTAGTACTGCAAGATTCGGGTGTCCAGAATGGCGGTGATGATGGTAGTCCAGGAGTTTGTTCCTGGCTGCAACTCGCGGGGGGGGGAGACTTGTTTTTTCTCAGATCCATAGCTAGTTTTCAAACTGTCGTCTTAGTGGGGTCCTTAGTTTTAGATGCTTTGCTGAGTGGATGGAGGGACTTATTGCGTTGAGTGGGGGGAGTCATCTGTAGAATTGAGAGTTTTTTTCACCAGTATAATGTCCCTCGCTGTTTGAGTCTTTTTTTTTTTTAAAGTTATTTTTCATCTATCATTTTCAACCAAGCAGCAAGAGGTCAAATTTAAGAATAAGTAATAGTTTGTCACAATTTGACGGGGAATAGTCAGAGCGCAATGTCACATCTTAAAGACAGCTTGAACTGGATAAATGGTTAGTCTTCAAACATACCGTACGTTCTGCATGTTAGTATATCTGGCCAATCGGTTTAGACCCTACTACCCTAGACGCATGCTCTCAATAGGGAAGTCACGCTTTGGGAAGAGGTGTTTCATTTCACAGATCCACCTTGATTCTTGTTGTGCTGGCTGAAGGAAGAGGGACGGGGGAGGAAAATTCAGAGGATGAAGAAGCAGAAAAATAACTTGTTTTGTAAAACGGGCAGCACGTCAGTTTCAAGGAAAAGATGACACCGTGTTTATGCATGACATGCAAAATATCTTGAAGCCCTACAACCACAAAAAAAAAAAAAAAGGTACAAGTATATTGTGTTAAAAATATGGCAAAAAGTCGTAATATTGTATAATGTATTGTTTCATCGAAACAGTGTTAAAATCACAAACTTGCCTTTTAGAGTCGCAGTCTTTTACAAAAACTCTGTTTTGTTAAGAGCTACCAAAACATAGTAAACATCGCAATTATTCCCAAAACAAACAGGGAATGGGGATATCGATAACATATTTTAATGTTTAGTTTTCTTCAGGGCCACCGTAGTGCACATTAATGAACACTTTAAAACAAAAATAATGCTTACAAGTGTAAATGAGCCGGATTTTAGCTTTGAGCTAATTTCCATCTATAGTCCCGTCACATACAGCATATAAAAACATGACATTTATATATATATACAGCAAAAATAAAATACATGATATGCAGAAAGAGCATGAGCAGCATATAAGTATTTACCACATGGCAGTACAATGTAGCAGCTATGATATATAAAGTGCAAGATAAGATAAAAAGCGCTACATAAAAGTGCAAGAGGAGATACCCCTGTGTTAAAGTGCATTTATTTAGCGGTGATTACACGTCTGTTTGTTGCTCAACCATTCTTTAAATTGACCTTTAAAACTATTGAGAGTGGGACAATCCCGTATCTCAGTTGGGGGGCTATTCCACAATGAGCTGCCTTTAATGGAGAGGACATTTTGTCCAAAAGGTGGTCCATCTGTGGTGGACTTCACAGTCTCCTCTGGTTTCTGACCTAGTGCTGCGTCCAGTGTGTTTTCTGTGGATGACTTCCCCCAAGGGGGAGGGGATTTTCAAGGATGGTACAGTGGTGGTATGACTGTGGCTTTCTGTCAAACACCTGGATAGCTCTCTTGAACAGCTGTTCTATGGGTTTCAGGTGTGTGGCACAAGCAAACGACCATTTTGTAAAACAGTATTCAATGAGGGATAGAATCATACAGTGGAGGTATGACTTTGCAGCATTGACAGTTAAGAAAAGGTCTAATTTGTTTAAAATGTTGCAAGTTGAATTTAATGGTATTGGATACTTTCTGGATATGTTTCTTAAAAAGTCAAGTGCGAGTCCAATATGACACTCCCTGTTCAAGATACTTGAACTGGGAGACTAGTTATATTTCTGCTCCATTTAAAAAATACATTTGATCCTTCGATTTTGATTGATCGTTTACTGAACATCGTCGTTTGCATCAACATGCATACTGTTTTTGTTGTACTGATACTGTCAATATGCAGATTGTGTTATATAGCTTTAGATAGAATGTTTTTTCTTCCTCTTTGCATAATTTGCATCCACAATCCTTTGCCAGTAGGTGTTTCCACAGTCCTTGCGGTTTTCCAATTGTTCAACTAATTGGGAGCTACTGTAAGCTATTTGTATTTGCATTTTGGCACATTACTTCCTGCAGTGATACAGAAAGTATTGTGTTTGGGATTTTTATTGTGAAAGGGAGAACACTACTCAGAGCCAGACATAATTTCATAGAGAAAGCAAGTCTTATAGGGAGCCAATTTAAATGCTAATGTCGTCTTTATTTTACATCCATTACACATTTGTGCAATCAACTACTTCGTTGTCTACACCCACTTTAAATGCAATCAAATGTATATTAGGGTTAGGGTTAGGGTTAGGGTTAAGTGCTTACAACTTTAAAAATCTTTATGTACAAATGACTGTATATTGAATATATTTCTGTAGCCAGTGTTGAACAGGACCCAAACCTTTGGGAGATGAAAAAGGACAAATCTGCTTTAATGAACTACCAAGTCGTCAAGTCTGTATTTGTGTCTGTTCATTTGTAAAACGTGGAATTCGGTTTCTTTTTAATGGCCTAGGCGGATTTTGGCTTTTTTCTCTTGCCAAGATACTTTTAGACACACTTTGAGGTATGCAAAACCTTAAAAATAGAACATTGATGGCTGGCTTACGCTGCAAACTTCATCACCTTTTAACAAGAGAGTAAGTATATAAAACGTTATTTTGTATATTTTACACAACAGCAGAAACAGAGAGAGAGATGGCAGGAAGGGGGGAGACAGTCTCCCCCACCTTTACAGACACTGTGTTTTAGAGAGAACCCCTCCCCCCTCTGTCTAGTGATAAGATGGCAGGAAGGGGGGAGGAGGGGTCAGGGCCAGGCTCACACACACACACACACACACACACACACACACACACACACACACACACACACACACACACACACACACACACACACACACACACACACACACACACACACACACACACACACACACACACACACACAACACACACAAAACCGGCCTGACAGCCATAGGAAGAGGTAAGGGTGACAGTAAGGAAGTGTGTGCAGATGCGGTAAAAATGTGTCTCCTCAGGCTCTCTAATACACACACAGTCCTCTCTCAAACGAGGTGCCTGCATGCTTTCCAGGACTTTTACAGCCTCTGGCCGACTGCAGGGGCATGGGGTGTTAAGACAGGCATCTATAGCTCAGGAGTGAAGGTCCCCACACAAACACACCCCCACACCCCCACACACACCCCCACACACCCACACACAGGGATGCAAACACAGGTATGGTGAAAAAAGAGAGAACTATTCGAAGCAGAAAAAAAACAGCGTAATATACCGTCTGACAAAGGCCTGTGCTATAATGCTTCAATTAACTGGCTATTCTTTATAATATACTCAGATCAGTAGGAGACAGAGATGTTAAGTTATAAATCAAGGGGTTTTACTATTATTATTTACAGGTAGATATTATCGAGGGCGTAACTTTGGTTTAAGAAGTGGGGGACACACAAAACAGGGGGTCCTCCGCAATGAAACATATCTATTATCATTATATACAATGAGAGTGCAAACTTATCTAGTATCCTATCCATATGAACCTGTTTATTTGTGGGGGGACCTCACCTCCTCTAGGGGGGTCCGGGGGCATGCTCCCCCGGGAAGATTTTTTTCTTTAAATTGAAGTTAAATGCATCAATCTGGTGCACTTTGAGGGCAAAATTAAGAGATGTATGGATACATCTCTCAACACTCATATAAAACAGAACTGTATAATGCTTCAATTAACTGGCTATTCTTTATAATATACTCAGATCAAGAGGAGACATAGATGTTAAGTTATAAATCAAGGGTTTTTATTATTATTATTTACAGGTAGATATTATACACTTTTGACTTTAAGGGTTTTTCTTCTTCTTCTTTGCTTGCACAAGTGTTTCTACTGCTTTACGTCTAGCAGCATTCCGTTGCTTAGCTGCATGTCTCAACCTTGCTTCTTTCTCCTCTTGCCCTTGCTTCTTTCTCCTCTTGCTGTGCTGTCCTCTTGCTCTCTTGGGAACTTGCACATGTTTTCTTGAAGCCATACTCCACCTGTCTCCTCCCTTTCTCCATAAGCCTCTCCTCTCTCTGTGCTTTATCCCTTCTTGCAGCAGACCTCATGTTGCGGCACAGTGTTCTGTCAACTGGTCCAAACTTTTCGTCTTCTCTCTTAAACATCATGGTGGCAGTCATGCCCCTAGACTTCATGGCATACTTTGCTGTCTGAATTGCATCGAGCGTGGCAATGTTCATTCTTGAGCTTTTAGGGTCAAGAATATCTCCCATTAAGTTAAATGAGGACTCCACCATGGGCCCATGGAAGATAGAAAGAGCACCTCTGATAACCCCACTGAGAGCTGGATATTTCCCTGTGCTCATAACATGAGCCCACCACATGACCATGTTGTCTCCCTCGTGATACTGTGCCAGTGTTAAGTCAACGTTGTATCTGATTATTTCCTGGGTGATGTCACTCTCTGGAGGAACTAGGTGTTGCAAGATTCTTGCCAGCTTCATCAGTTGAGTCCCTGCTTCTGAATGGCCCCTCACAACAGGATCAATAGAGGACAAGGCTTGTAGGGTCTTACTTTTAAGTGGCAATTTGACCTGCATGTACTTGCCACAAGTCACATATGCCTTGGTCACCTTTTCAAAGAAATCCTAACACAAATACAAAACAAAAACAAAAAACACTTTGATGAATATCCTAAGTTTCATGCAGCACAGTGCTACGTTTCTCAATACTAAAGCTATCAGTGAAATGATGGCCTGCACTAGTCAACATCAAGCAAAACAATGTTTAAATAAGGCATGCAACAATTATTCATACAAAAATGACTATGGTAAAACCCGAGATTTGGTGTAAGAATAATATTCAAATGTATGTGAAATAGTAAGAGGTGTGCTGCCTTTGGGTTAACCTGGCCTCTTTCCACCAGGACTCTTTTTTACTTTAATATAACATTACCTAAATACTAACTAATCTATTTCACACACTAACCGGGTGTTTTCGACGGGCTGCTTCCAGGTTTTCTGCCACTTTACCAATATAGGGCTGGGAATAAAGTGTCTGGTTGGCCAAGTCCAATTCTGTCAATGCTTTGGGCGAAATCTTCAGATGCTCTGGTTTGATAAAGCAAGCCAGGAAGTTGACAAACACTTGAAGCTGCTTGTCATGCAGCTTGTGGACCAAGGTTTGACTTTCCTTAAATGCACAGAAAGGGCACGTTTCAGTAAATACTGAACCATCTTTTGTTTATAAAATTGCAATATGCATGTTATTTCTATATGGTGTGTGTTATATACACTGTATATACAAAAAAACACTCACCTGGAAAACCATCACATACTCTTTTAGTATTGGCAGTACACTGAGGTACACACTGAGATGCAGGTCCACTTTTTGGATCTCAAACCAGATCTTCTTTACCACTCGGCTCTTCCTCTTCTTCCCCAATTCAGTCATACCTACCAAAAGAAAAACAAAGATAACACATTTTATTATAGTATTAATAACTTTCTCAGAAACAGGACATTCACAATTTGAGTTCCTTGTTTAAACTAATATACATACCTTTCTTACTGAGGTCTTGGTGCACAAATGTGATCCTTCGCTGTGCTTTCTCGCTGACATGGTAGTCTTCATATAGCTTCTGCAATGGATCCTGGTAGAGAGCTTTGTCCTCTTTCCCCATGAAACCATAGTACAGGACCTTGTACACAGGCAGCAGTCTTTTTGTTTGCATCCCAACGTCATACGCAGACAACCAACGGTGGGAGACAAACCTCCTGGGATTTGTAGCAGGTATGTCCATGTATTCAGCGATTTCTTTCAGGTACATGATCTGCAAATAAAGACATAAGTCATTTTACAAGACTAAGTGTCACACAACTCAAAACATTAGAGTAAACACGGGGACAAACTCAATCTATCACTTAAGCTAAAATCAAAATTGACATTCAGTTACCTGATCTGATGCCCACAGGTGGTCAGTATGGAGATCTGTAAACAGCTGCTCCAAGTAGTTCTCAAAGGGCTCTGCAAACTTCTTTGCAGCATTGTGCACATGGTGACATGAATCACCATCAACATCAAGAAGCGTTTTACAATGGTTCTGTCTAATTCTTGTCTCCAGTCCTGACTTGCTGCCTCGCATCACATTGCATGAGTCTAACATTATGCTGACCAGGTTTGACCAGGGAATATCTTTTTCCTTAAAGAAGTTGCAGATGAGCTCCTCCAAGCTGGCAGCATTGACTTTAACAACTTCCAGAGAACCCAAATGTTCCACCACAACATCCTTCAGCTCTTGGTCAAAGTAGCTCACAAGCATTGCAAGCACCTTTTTATTACTGCTAGATGTACTCTCATCTACATTAAGAGAAAAGGGATACTTCCTTAAGTTGGAGAGCGTTCTCTCAGAGAATGTGTGGCCCAGACCATGCACCATCTTGTAAGAGGCAGCGGTTCGTGACAGTTTCATCCTACTAAGTGCTATTTTGTCTGCAGCCAGTTGTTGACTCAGTTCAACTAGGACAGGTGCAGTTGAGAGAGGTAGGGAATGTTCAGCAATAACAGCCAGGACCATTGCCTAGAAAACAGATTAAAATATATGAGATTACTCATTTCAGGAAAACAAATCTAATTTAGCTACAACGAACCTTCCTACTGACAGCACCTTTAACTTAGCATTTGCTCTAAAACAAAAAGCTCCCCCAACATTGCACAAAAGCATTAGGACAGTTGTGTTGGCTTGGCTACTCTTCTCTCCACACACACACACACACACACACACACACACACACACACACACACATACCTCTGCATTGGATATGCGATCACACATAGGTACTGGTAGTGTAGGCGCTATCCTTTCCCTGATCTTGTCAGCTGCTGCTTTGGGGGTTGCTGGGAATGGGCTCTTTCTGAGGAGCTGTGCAACACTTTGTGTTTCTGTGATTGTGGTCACTTTATGTTTGTGAATTTCTGTCTGACAGTGTGCCAACAGGCCATGCACGCCCCTGCTGCCATAATTAATTTCTTTTGTGCACAGAGTGCATCTAGCACATCCTTTTTTGTCAACTTTTTTGAAAAAGTCTGACAGTGGGAATGTGTGTTTGACTGACTTCACCTCAATTGTGACATCTAGCTTTAGCCATGACCACTTCCAGCTGGATTTGCAACCTGCATCCAGCTTTTTCACAACAAGTGCATCACTTTCCTCAAGATCTTTCATTCTGAAAATGAATGCAAATTAGAGTTGGCACTAAGGTTAAGTGTCCCCATTATTAAACACTCATTAGACTCATGGCTAGGCCTCTAAATCTTATTCAATATCAGATATGGCTACTTCAATACCAAACTAGTAAACTACACAGCAGTCATGTGTTCATTTCCACAGTGCACAGGAAAAATATGACTAAGTATTAAGCTCATGTCGTTTATGTTGATCAGTTTGACAGAAATATAGTTCAAGTATAAAATTACCGCGTGCGTAATGCTAATTTATTTTAGCGCGTTGATCGCTCTTATATGTTATTATTGAGCTTACGGAGTATTTGCCAAATTAAAATTAAAAGGGTGTACACGTTTGGAATTGTACCTTAATAATTAATGGAGTCATTTGGAGTGAAATTGCCGATTTAATCGGAGGGCCGATCACCTTTAGGTACAAATAAAGCTTATATAGCCTACAATACATTACATTTCATTTAGCTGACGCAATACAATTAGCTGATGCAATACAATTGTATTATACAAAAAATACCATTTATATATAGTCTATGGTAAAAATACATAACATACATGCACTTTAGAGCTAATGATGTTATAACAGCCAACAGAAAAATGTACTTACATGCGGTGCTTGCGCAACTGACTGGTGCAGAAGTGCGAGTCATTTGCGCATGACTGATGTGCAACAACATGTGACTCCTGTTTGTCTTCTGTTGGTTGCTTGTTAGCAAGCAGACCCTTCACGCGATAGCAGAGCGAACAGGTACAGGAGGCGTAGAGCGAGGGATCATTTGTCCACTAGTCATGCTCGCGGATGGATACAAAAATATACTTTGGCGGCCGTTAATAGGCTATACGTGGGCGGCCCGCCCAAGTAAAGTCTATGTTTTGAAGAGAGAAGTTGTCCGTCAGTCCATGAGTCAGACCCCCCCCCCCCCCCCCCAACAAAAACTCTTCGGTTCTCCACGAATTAAAAAAAGCGGGAGGCGCCGAAAAGCGACTAATTTGCATGTATGCACACACCCACACACCACACACACACACACACACACACACACACACACACACACACACACACACACACACATACACCTCCTTGGGAGGACATCAGTGAAGGTCCCCACACACACAAACACACACACACACACCACACTTGGGGGCGGGCCCACCTGTCACTTTTTATGCATACTAATGTGATTGAAACATTTTTTATTATACACCATAAGGCGCAACAGTGTGGTCTTTTCACACCTGTGAATACACATCATCCCCCTCCTATCGACGGATCTCACACCTACTTGGGATATCACACCTACTTGAGATCTCACACCTCGATCAAAGGGGAGGCGGGACTTAGCTCATTAGCATAAGTAGGGAGAGGTGTGACCTGTCACAGCACCTGTCACTTTTTATGCATACTAATGAGACGAAAGCGGGATGGAGGCTGACAGACAGGGCGGCACGGCTAAACGGATTGGTCGTAGTTTTTAAAGTATTACCGGTTCCATAGATGAAATTTTTTTTATGGATTTTTTGTCAAAGCACTTAAGATATTCATTGCTATCGGGATGTTAAGAGCATTCTATGGAATATAACAAAAAGTGTATCTTGAGCCGGTTTCTGAAACTTTCCTACCCCACCTTTAATCGCATGATTGTCCATAGTTAATCGCAAATTAATCGTACATTTTTTATCTGTTCTAAATGTACCTTAGAGGAAAATGTTTCACGTTTTTAATACTTTTATCAACATATGAGTGGACAAATATGCTTTATGCAAATGTTTATTATCATTTGAATGATATATATATGAATATTAAACACAACAACCTCTGAACATTACAAATATTCGCCTCAATTCAACCTGGAACCTCTCTCATACAATAAGATAAGATAAGATAAGATAAGATAAGACTTTATTTATCCCGAAGGAAATTGTTGTGCCAGAGTAACAAAATACAATAAACACAATAAACACAGCAGCAAAAAGAGCAATTAAACATCCATAGACAACATAAAACGTAGAAACATAGAAAGTCACACAATCAATGCAATTATTATTATTAGCAGTATTTAGTAGTTATAGTGCAAAAAAATTTAAACGTAGTGGCAGTTACGTAATTGCACTTTATCATAGCATTATTAATAATACTAATAATAATAATATAATATAATATTGCCCATAGTTATATATATATAGCAGCGAGTGTATTGCAGTGATGGAACTTACAGTATATTGCACATAGTGTTGGTGTGGGAGTTCTCAGTGCCCTTTACTTAGGGGTGAAGAGTTAAAGAGTTTGATTGCCACTGGGAGGAAAGACCTCCTGTGGCGCTGTGTGGTGGTTATGGGTGATCTCAGTCTGTGGCTGAAAGTGCTCCAGTAAGAAACCAGTGTGGCATGCAGGGGGTGAGACCCGTTGTCCAGAATACTGAGAAGTTTCCTCAGCATTCTCCCCTCTGACACCACTGCCAACGACTCCTGATCCACTCCCAGGACAGAACCTGCTCTCCTGATGAGCTTGTTGAGTCTGTTGGCATCAGCTGTTTTCACCCCGCTGCCCCAACACACTACAGCAAAGAAGATCACACTGGAGACCACTGAGTCATAAAACATCTGCAACATAGTGCTGCAGACGTTAAAGGACCTGAGTCTCCTGAGGAAATACAGGCGACTCTGGCCTTTCTTATATAGGGCGTCAGTGTTTTTACTCCAGTCCAGTTTATTGTCTATGTGGACACCCAGGAACTTGTAGCTGTCCACAATGTCCACATCCATGCCCACGATGGTAATTGGGCTTGGGGCGGTACTCCGCTTCCTGAAGTTAACCACTAGCTCCTTAGTTTTTGTGACGTTGAGCTGCAGATGGTTCTGACCGCACCACGCCACAAAACTTTCCACCACACTCCTGTACTCAGCTTCTTGATCTCTGATGATACAGCCCACAATGGCAGAGTCATCTGAGAATTTCTGCAGATGGCAGGACTGTGAGCAGTGTCTGAAGTCTGATGTATAGACTGTGAACAGGAAGGGAGAGAGGACCGTGCCCTGAGGAGCGCCCGTGCTGCTCAATGCCCACCGACAATAATACAATACTGTGTGTGTGTGTGTGTGTGTGTGTGTGTGTGTGTGTGTCTGTGTGAGTGCGTGATATGGATCGTTGGAGCTATGTGCTATGAGGTGTGATTTGTGCCAATGAACCAACTCACTGAGCTTACCAACGTGTCGATCGTTGCCTACCATGCCGTGAACTATGCCGCGAGATAAGTAACGTGACACTCTCGTCGCCACCCCTCTCGTCTGAGAAGCTACGTGACGTCTGCGTCTGAGGTTACTTTATTTTGGTAGTTATCACCAAATAACCCAGTAATTTTACAGACGCAGTTGCTGTTCAAGCGAGACTCTATTTCAATATAGTTTTGGTACTAAAATAATGTTACACCCCTTGTATGCCCTGAACGCAAAAACAACCACAGACAAGAATATATATTTGTAATTATAAAAATGATAACAAAGGCTGAAAAAACAGGAGAAGCCTGTCTTCCCTTGGTCTCCAGGAGAAAACGCCACTGTATATCACCAACTTTTCATAGTTTTGTGTGTAAAATAGATCGCTGCAGTGAACACGACTTTATGTATTTGTTTATGGTTTATTTGATATGGAGGGATGCAAGAAGTTCAGAGAAGAAGCAACCCCTATATATTGTTTATTTTATTTCGTTTCATTTTGGCACCATGGTAGAGGCAAATATAGAGTTAATGTGCGGAGATTGTAATGTCCCGTTTACTAAAATATGTATTGTTTTATGATGTTTAGTTGACAAAATAGTCACTGAGCTACATGTTGCTGCACTCAAGCATACATCTGAAGACAAGAGTTGTGTCCCCCTTTGGCCACAAGGGGGAATATATATATATATATTGTATAATATATATATTTTGTATAGATGTTGCAACTATACAGAGCTTTGGCAATACTATGTAACTGAGGTCATGCTAATTGAATTGAATTGAGCATACCTTTAAGTGGGCTGTCAGGAGGAAACAAAGGTTCGCCAGCACATTACTCTACTGCTGAGAAAGGATGCAAAGACGTGAAACGATGTGCTGCAATGTCTGTGTATTTTTGAAGAATGCCAAGTAAAGGAAGAAAGTAATAACTCGCAATGAGTCTTAATACATAACTTTATTTCATTATTTTCCCCCTTCATTTGAGAAACACTATCCAATGATTTATTATGTTTGTGTTACACACACCATTACTGAATTAATTCTAAAAACAAGAATAACCTATACAATAATAGGGAGCCCTGGCTCAAGGACGGACAAAACAAGGACACCACACATGATTCTTTTCCAATTACAGTATATTTATTTAAAGAGAGTAACTAAATTGTGATATCAGTTTAATCAGTAATGTGTGTAGTGTATGGGTGTGTGATGTGTCAGAAGGGCCGGACTGGGACCATAGGTCAGGCCGGGAATTATACACCCAGCCAGGCCATACCAGTTTGTTTTGGGGGCGTTTTGCTGGATGTATCGTCAATATCTACAACGTTGCTGCCCTACTCAGTTGCAATTTCCCTTGTGCTGGACCCTGAATCTTGACTTGCCTTGTCAACCTCCTCAGCATCTGCTGGTACTGAATAAGAACCAGCATTGGGATGGATTAAAGTCTGATCAATAACTATAATAACTTATTGAGAGAACATGAACATAGCTTGCTTATACTGTTGTCATTACATTTCCTTTGGTTTTGTTCAGTGTCAGTCATAGCTGAAACAGTTTCCTGTGTACCTGCCAGTTCTGTCCACTGAGCTCTGCATCTCTCCCTCAGGGTCATCACCATCAGCATTGTCTGATAGTGGAACTGAATAAGGAGAACATGTAATCATTACACTAACAACTACAGTATGTATGAAATAACATTATTCAAGAACATATATTATACAACACTTATTTTATCACTTAGTTGACCCTGTATTTGCATGGCCTAATACCATAATGATTATCTCCCCTTTAGACAACATAACCATCTCAAGTTATTCACTCACAGTATGAGAGGTTTGTATACAGTTAGCTGCAGTCTAACGGTTATATTACTTATATTTGCCTTGAGTAACATTAAGGACATGTTTAGGTTTTGTGTAGCCTTATAGTCTCCAGTCACACAGAGCCTGCCACTAACTTAGCATTGGACTGAGAAACTGTTTTGTTGACAGTCGATGTGCTATCAGGCTACAATAGGCTCATATAGTGGCACTGACACTAGAAAAGTGGATCACATCACTCCGGTTCTGAGATTATCCCACTGGCTTCCAGTCTGCCAAAGAATTGATTTTAAAATACTACTGCTAGTTTTTAAATCACTAAATGGCTTAGGACCGTGGTATATAGACGACCTACTCCATCACTATGAAGCATCCAGGACTCTCAGATCTTCTGGGTCGGGTCTGCTCTCTGTTCCGAGAATAACCACTAAACATGGAAAAGCAGCTTTTAGTTATTATGCCCCAACAATTTGGAACAAACTGCCTATATCATGCACGTCCGCTGAAACACTTCCTATTTTTAAATCCCCACTAAAAACGCACCTATTTGCCGCTGTATTCTGTACCTGCTGTGTTTATTTATTTATTTAATTTCATTACCTTTGCTTATTATGCCTGTTTTTAAATGCCTTTTTAATAATGCCTTTGTTCTTAAATGTCTTTTGCTTTTAATCTGTAAAGCACTTTGAATCGCTACGTGCTGAAAAGTGCTATATAAATAAAATTGCCTTGCCTTGCCATAATGTTCACTCACTTACACTGAAAAAAAGAACACATTGGATTTACTCAATTCAATTGTGGACATTTGTTGCACACAAATAATTTGCTTTGGCAGCAACCTATAGAATTGTTTTAAATCAACACAAACGATTTATGTCCAATCAACGCAATTACTTTGTGTTGATTCAAAGTTATTGAAATGTGTTTCAATAAAGTAAATTAAACACTTTCATCATTTTACTCCAACCCATTTTGATCACTTTATTCAAACACAATTCAATCCCTTTTATTCCAACACTATTTGATCACATAACTCTAGCAATATTTTTTATTTTAATATTCCCATGTCTATTACATGTTTTCAGAATTGTAATCTTTTTTGTTATACATTATATTTATAAATATAATTTAATGTAAATATGAAACAGATTTTAAAAGTAAACATAACCCACTTTTTTTGCATTGAAAACGATTAGAAAGTTTTGTTTCAAGACCTTTATTCAAGAACCTGGAGATTAAATAATCACTCAAGTCTTTCCAAAACTAATCTCCAATTTGAGAAGTACAAATATTAAAAAGGACCTTACATATCGTTTAGCAATTTCGTTACAACAACGTAAACAAAAAAACAATATATATATATATATATATATATATATATATATATATATATATATATAAATAAATATAAATAAAGCATCCCCTGCTTTTTATAAGGCATCAATAACTGCGATGGTGGGAGAACCAGCCACACCACTCAGTCCAGGAATGTATACTCTGCATCTCAACTACAAGAACAGTGTAGGAACAGCGAGCCGTGAACATGGACAGTGAGCTCTCTTCACTCGTGCATTTTCCTCTTCAAGTTTTGGGCCTTTCTTGAAAGGTCAGATGCATCCACCTCCATTATAAGCTTCTGAATAACTTCTAAGGTGTTGCGGAGCTTCAACGGGTAATTCATGTTTAGGGCATACATGAGTCCAAACAGTATTACAGCTGCAAGAGCCACATTCTCCAGATCCTGAAGCACCACCACACCCTCGAGGATAACTCCGACATAAGAATAGTCACTGCTGGGAGTCTCTCTGGCAACATAGATCCCCACTGTTGTTTCTTCTACCTCACGTAGTGTGTTGGCCTCAGTCATGTCCTGGTGGAAGACAAATTATTTCTTTAAGGATAAGATTTTTTTTACTCGGACCTCATTAAGACACAATTTGCTTATTTGACTCTACTGTGGCACTACACTAATTAGCACAATGCTTGCGAAGAAGAATACCTGGTTTGTTTTCACCTGTGGGTTTCACCAGCCTGGCTAACAGATTTTAGGTTGTACATTAAATTGAGTGAATGGTAATTATTATTGGTAATATATATATATCAGAGACTTTAAAAAGAGGAGAAGGTTGGAGAGAATAAACAGGTGAAATGAAATGACACCAAATGCTGGAGACTAATGAGCAAAGCATTAGGTACTACTCCTGATTCATAATTCACCCTATGTAATGTAATATAAGCCCTACAGGTGGAAGATACTGCAGCCTGAGGAGGATAGAGCTGTCCTTAAGACTATTGCATTTGTATTTGAATGTGTCTCTGGAATCAGAAGAACACAAATCATGATAGACCATGTTAATTCTAACAAAACCTATTATAATATCAATTTCAGGAAGACAGCTAAGTAACATGTCTGGTAATATGGTCTGGTATATCTGGTCAAATGAGGTTCTTTTAACTGAGGCTATTTTTCTTCTTAAAAACATGTTCCAGAGCTGCCAACATTGTGTTATAGAAAGTAGTAGCATGCCGAGCGGAGGAAGGCAATTTTTTTTCCGGCGGGGGTTCCGAGGTCCGCCGAAGCCCCCAGAATGCCCCCTTATTTCATTTTTACTTTACTTATTTCTATTTATCTTTTGTATTCAACTGTTTCTATTTTACTGTAAATTGTATGTATATATAGTTCCCTATTCCTTTTCCTATCACCCTGCTGCTATAACATGTGCAATTCCCTTACAGGATTAATAAAAGTTATCTTATCTTATCAGAAGCCAGAGACTTTACATGCTCTGAGATGCAATCTAGGTCATATTAGGACATGTTTTTCCGCAAAGTAAATTTTTTGTGTATAAGTTCTCCTTTTCCCTGTACTGTTGCACACAATTAAACACCAACATACACAAAAAAATATTTTTATTAACCGAACAGAATTCATCATGAAACAATACTGAACAATAACACATGAAAAACCTGTACACAGCCTTTTTTAGAACAGAGTTCAACTCAAGGGAACCTTTGGCTGTGACATGACCATCTGATCAACCTCTCACTTTAGATGGTCATAGGTTGCTGACTTGGCCTTGGCAAGAGTTGTCTTGGAGTACGCCTGCTTGTAGCAGACAGACCCCTTTGCCACCATGAATTGTTTGTGGGTAATGAGGTTACTCAGGGTCTCCATTCCCATACTAGGTCTGAACTCCGTTCTGTTTTTTGTGACAAGACTGAAGATGCGTTCGCAGTCTGCATTGGAATGGAAGATGCAGAGGATAGCCAGCATTACCTTGCAGAGTAAAGGGTACTTGAGATGGCCATTTCCATCCTTCAGCTGACTCATCAGGTGCCACTGTGTGTCTGGTCTGTCACAGCTGGTGATGCTTTCTGGCAGAGCATCGGTTTGGTAGGTCATGAATTGACCCTCAAGCTTGTCCATCTCCTCAGCATTCATCTTCAAGCAGGGGAATCTGCCTGTGAAGTACCTCACAGAATTGAAGTCTGCGCTGTCCCGTGCAGACATGTCAGCCACAGAAGCATTCCGTAACACTGGGTCATCATAGGGAAACTTCTTCACCATGTACTCAACAGCCTTCATGTAGAATGCCCGCACAGCGCTGAAGACCTGGGTCAGCTGCAGCTCCTCAAGCTCAGGGTGATCTGCTATGAAGTCTCTGGTGTTTTGCCCAATGAACAAGGTCTCATTGCTCTTCTGGTTGCTTGGTTCCCTAAATGGTACCTGGTGAACCTTAGCAGCTGCATTGATCACCTGAGGCTTCACAAATCGGTTCAAGAGATTCTTCAGCTGTGTGGTCAAAGTCCTGTGTAGTACTTGTATGCAGGGTTTGTCTAGCTGTAGCAGAGTGTTGGCCTCATCAAATATCGGCAGGACCGCACTCAGAAAGTAGCAGTAAAGATGGAATGTTGGGTCCTGCAGATGTTGACATGCCCTCTGCACTCTCTGTTGTGCCCCTGTCTTGGGCTGAGTGGGTGCAGTGCTAGATGTCTTGGGCTGAGTGGGTGTAGTGGTAGATGTCTTGGGCTGAGTGGGTGCAGTGCTAGATGTCTTGGGCTGAGTGGGTGCAGTGCTAGATGTCTTGGGCTGAGTGGGTGCAGTGCTAGATGTCTTGGGCCGAGTGGGTGCAGCGCTAGATGTGTTGGGCTTTGCCGTTGCAGTCTTGGGCTGTGTGGTTGCAGCTGCTGGTGTTTTCTTTCCCTGACTGAATTTGGCTAGGTTTTGTTGGCGAAAGAGATAGCCTGCCAAATCAAACTGAGAATTGTCCTTGCTGCCGCTACTGTGGGTTGATGTGTCCTTGCTAACACTGTGGGTGGACTTGTCCTTGCTGCTGCTCTGTGTGGACTTGTCCTTGCTAACACTGTGAGTGGTCTTGTCCTTGCTGCTGCTCTGCGTGGTCTTGTCCTTGCTGCTGCTCTGCGTGGATTTGTTCTTGCTGCTGTGCCCAGACTGTTCTGACTCAAAGTATTGCAGCAATGCAGGCCACTGCTGCAACAACCTGGCGATGCATTTATCTAAAGAGAGCCACCTCGTACTTACATGTTTAACAATCTTTCTCATTTCCACTCCACACAGATCCTGAAATTTCTTCAGTCCCTGTTTCCTCTTGCTGGATTTGTCTAGGTAGAAGTATATGTCCACCAGCAGCTCTTCAATGGACACTGGAAGCTGAGCAGCAGCTTTTTCTGCAGCTAGATGAATTAGATGGCACGGGCATCCCAGCACATATACTGCACTGTTTTTTTTGTTGATGTAGCCTGCCGTGCCAGCTTTGAGTCCCTGCATCACCATGGCATTATCTGCCCCAAAACTCATGCAGTTGTCCCAGGATATGCTACGTTTCTCAAGTTCATTGTCAATGAGTTTGAATATGTTCTGCCCAGTAGATGCCTCATGACACTCTGGCAAAGATAGCAGTACTGTCAGAACACGCCCAAGTCCTCGATCAAAGTACTTCACAACAAGAGGATACAGCTTACAGTCTCCATAGTCAGTGCTCCCATCCGTGGCTAGGGAGTATGGAGCTGTCCTCATTGCCTCCGTGATCACAGACGCATCCTCCTTGGCAAGGGCTCCAACAATGGCGCTGCTCTTTGTGCGACCAGACCCATACTTTCCTGCAATTGCAATCACAAAAATATTGAATTGTATTATCATGATTATACTCTAGATTACACAGAATTGCAGAATTACAATCATGATATTAATCCTCTGTAGAGTAAGTTGGCCTAGGCTATTTTTTTTTCACCTTTACATAAAATGAAAAATGTTTATCAGAATGATACAGTATCAGTATAAATTAGCAATCATTAATTTGCAAGATTTAAATCAGATTATCAACCAGGGCAGTACTGTAACTGTTTTATATAGGCTAGTCTGTACAGATTGTAGAGTGTATTGTGACAGTATACAGATATAAATCTATGCCTATGAATGCTTGAGATGAATTGAGGCTATTTGTCATTTGAGCCTTACCAGCGATTTTCGAGTCCGGAAACATCTTTTTCACCAGTGGCCCGGATGTGGTCGGCCACCGCGATCGGGATGTTGTGTTCCACCAGAAAGTCCACAGCGAGCACTTCGGCATTTATGACACTGGTGTCACTGTCAACCGTAAAGAAGCCCGCGATGGGCCTTGTAGCTTCCACTGCCGCCTTGTATGATGTGTGTTTAGCAGTCCTGGTGTGCTTTTCAACGTCGTGTCGGCCCCCATGCCTCACGCTAAAATCTGCCTTACACAACATACAGTAAGCGTGGAAGTCGTCCAGCTTCGACCGGGTGATGGTCGGCCATTCTGCGTTATATTCTAGCTTGAAGCGCTGTTCAGAAATTCGCCGCTTTTTCGGCGGAGGACAAGTACGTTCACCATCCATTTTTGATAGACTTCAACTGACAGCTCGCTCCGCGATTTCGCGGGCATAGTGTATTCACGAATTATCATTGGTCCATTAGAAATTAAGATAATAAAAACACAACACATATGTTAAATTATATAATGAAATAAAACAGATATTCATATTTTCTACTTATCTGTGCTATAAATGTAATTTTTGTATGATTCCAATTATCTTAAATAATTTTATAACCAAAATAGCTGAATTTGCTCGTGACCTGTTCAAACCAGTCTATGGTTCAAACAGAGAGGAGACAAGCGGGGTAAGGCAGCAAAGAGCGGCGCCTCACGTCAGATTGAGCAATCCCTCACAAACTGGATTAAACGCATGCCTTTTTCTCTCATTGTCTGTGAAATGTTTGTAGACACTCGTATTATGTCCTTTCTATCCATTGAGTAGGTAATGTATTTTAGGTAGGCCTATGTGTTGTAGTCTTGCTGATCTGACATAAACCCGCGGTGAAAAAGCAGAGGGGAGGCAAACAGTAGGCTATCTCTGTCTCAATGAGGAGGGCGTGCGAAAGCCTGGACACTAGACTCCATTAATCACTTCACGTCCCGATTTACTGAGATCATTGCTTGAGCTAAAATGCTTGTTTCATACGACGGGACAGAAGATAACTCGATCGACCAGTCACAGTGTGATTGTCTATGTTAGACGGCACGCGCCGTTGAATTTAAGAGAAAGGCTAGCGGAGCTAGTGAGAAATTAGCACCTCCTGTATAATGCCTCCCTGCTCTGTAACAAAGATGCTAGTGAGGAAATATCCCCTCCTGTATAATGCCTCCCTGCTCTGTTACAAAGATGCTTGATGGTTTTACCCCGATATATATATGTAACAGTATGTAACCATAATGATTTACCCCGATGAATCTGCCACAAAATACAACAATGCAAATGCAGAAGAATGGAAAGCCACCAGTACGTTTAATTATTAGCCAAGATTACATTGATATCCGAGTGTTTCCGAGGGGATTGTTTAATGTATGTCATCCATTTAACATCATACAACGTCGTTGTGATCACTTTGAACCCAACAATCTTTTTTTTTAATGTATTGGTGAGCTGAGTTTGAGAAATTAAACTTTGCTGCTAAAGTTGTGTTTTTTGGTTGCTATAGTTATCTAGTTGCTATGCTAGCTAGCTCAAGAGACTTAAATAACCTAAACGATTTAAATGGAAGCGTTCAATTCGCATGTAATGATAGCTAGTTATATAGAATATGAAAAACAACCAGTAGTCAATGTGCAAGCTGCCAATTGAATTACCGTAATTTTCGGACTATAAGGCGCACCTGAATATAAGCCGCAGCAGCTAAATTGAATGATGTGTACATATATAAGCCGCACTGGACTATAAGCCGCAGGTGTTTTAATGTTTAATTACCATATGTAAGGGTTCGTGCACAGAGGGGATTGTCGGGAAAGAGATGGCTGTTTGAGGAAGCTCCCATTTATTAACATTTCAACAAACAAGTTGCATATTTGCATAATGTATTCAAGTGTTAGCATTTATTGCAATAGTAGCTACAGAACATGTACTGTGCTGTGTAAACTGTACTGTATCACATAGTGTTTCAGACACACAAACTTTTCAACTTTCAAAATTAAACGGTGCGCTCCCAGCGCACGTACCGGCAGTGATCTAGAGCAGCGGTTTTCAACCAGTGGTACGGGGACAAACTGTCTCGCTCTCGTAATGTCTGTCTGTCTTGCTCTCGTTCTGTCTCTCGTACCACTCTCGGTTCCACTTTTACTTTTGCGCGCTACCTGTCTCACTCTTTTCCGACCTCCAGCTTTTCCTGCTGGAACCCGCCGCTTAAAGGTGGGGGTCCGCGGACCGGCCATAGAGCCCATAGAGTTAAAGGCGGTGGCCGTTAGCTTTAAAAATCCATAGATTAGCCGCACCGTTATATAAGCCGCAGCGTCGAAAAATGGGAAAAAAGGTGCGGCTTATAGTCCGAAAAGTACGGGTATGTTTTAATATACTCTATTGACTTCACATATTTTTCACATAGGCCTATCTGACTCTGAAAGCCAGCTACGAACCTCACCGCACGGCACTGGTCTACATGAATAGAATTCTTCATCAACAGCGGGAGCCAAAACAGCATAGCATCCTGGTAACAGTAGTGAGGGCATTACAAAAAAGAAGTACAGCCGATCCTATTGGCTCTTTGCCAACGCAAGGGACGAATCATAAAACGGCTTATATGTGAGCTTTAGTGCTGGTTGGATGTCAACACATGCACGAGGCTGCCAGCTCACCGATTCATTTTTCGATTTGTTAGGTAATGTGTAGGATATTCAAGTCAAGCGTAGCGGCGTAATTAGGGCCTGGAAATCGTATCTGCTACGCCAAAATCGTGTATGTTGGCAGCTCTGATGTTCAAACTAACTTCTTTTTTGTATGTGGCCTACTACTTTAGCACACACTCACCATGTACTCCTTCACCAGATCCTCAGGATCCTCATTGAGGTAGATGCAGAGTCCTTTAATGAGGCACTCCCTGTCAGCATCGATGTCTTCCTTAAGGATTAAAACAAAGAATATAGGGACATTTTAATCAAATTGAACCTATGGAGTGGTCACATTTTGGGATAATTTACCATTGTAGTTGATTTTAGACTGACCTAATGCCAAAAAGGAAATATTATATATATACACAAACACATATCTACACATATACACACAGTTAAAAAGTTCTTACCGTCATCATGGCAGCCATGTCTTTTAACTTCTTGCCCTGCTGCCCCGATTTTTTCGAGAACACCCTCAGCAGACTTGCGGAGTGTAGGTCAAGCTGTGACAGGAACCTTGACTGTAGAGCCATAGTTGTAATCCGCTTGAACTCTGCGTTAACCTGAAAAAAAAATGAAACCATTTTTTAACAACACGGCCCAATGACATACACACATTTGTTTCATTAAACTTACAGCTGCCAATCACATAACTGTATGCACTATGCATGTTTGCTCAGCATTTGATTTCTGCTATGGAATATTGGGTGTGAATGCTGAAAGCATTTTGCTCTACCGAGATGTAATCCAGCTCGACGCGATCTGATATATTTTAGACAAACTTATTTTTTTTAGGCGGCTTTGATGTAGTGCTAACTTATACAATCATATTCGCCACAGTAGATACGAGATTTGGACCTGAAAATCGCCAATAATATGTTTGTGAATGTGTGACGAATCCGATGACAGAGGCAGACCACAACTGTTGTGTTCGGTAAACACAACATGTGGAAACCAGTTAGTCTGAAAACCAGTAGGGACATGACACCAGCAGTATGTGCTGTGTGTTTCTGTTCTCAAGGAGGTTTAATAAGAACTTGTGCTAAACAAAACTTGCAGTCATTTTAATTTATGACGTTATCACGGTATTTTTCCTTTTAACTCTAGGCCCAAATTCCTCGCTAAATAAATGTTCCTCCTCCTCAATCCTATTTTTTCCGGCCCCCGGGATGACGGACACCCTTAAACTCAAGCCCTACTCATCTGCTTCAATCATGTTCCCACTTTTTCAAATATTCCTACTACTTCACCTTCTTCTTACACATTTAAGCCAGCAATGCAGTGAAGCATCAGCTTTTCAACATCCAGCATTCATTTGCACCTACTTCTGAACAACATCGTAATGGGGCCAAGCTTTACTCTAACAGTTGCATATACCATCTACAGCACAAAAGGTTACACCATTATCTTTGTACTCACCTCCATTACACCAAAGAGAGCTGGCCATCTCTCTTGTACATCACTGGTCATGGGAACATCACTAATGACTTCTTGTCTTCTCAATGCAAATGTTTTCTCCATTTTAGCCTTAACTGTCTGTCTGTTATTACGCTTCTTGTAATCTGAAAGGAGTTCAACCCTCATCTTCTCCAAGGACTGGGCGCATTCTCCAAATGGAAAGTCAGGGCAGTAGGCCACTTCACCCCTCTTTGGTTTCTTAACTTTAAAAGCAGGAGAACGTTTCCCTTCTGGTTTATGTTTCAAAGTATTTACACATACTTCAGGACATCCCACTTTCCGGAGATGTGTGCGGTAGTTGGACAACTTGTATTTGAGACTAGTCTTCCATCCCCCATAGCCAGAGGCTGAGCCTTTTTCTTGTAAACATGGATGCTTCATGACGAGCGCCTCTGCAACTTGGTCAAACTCCCTGTCCGTGACGTAGACTTTGTGCTTAACTACCTCCTGAATCAACCCCTCTAGTATATCAGACTTGAGCTTTGAATCAGGGATCAACAGTGTCCCTTCTTCTCTGAGAACTCTGTGGGCCTTTTCAAGCTTAATCTCTGCATCATACGAAAAACGGGGAACATGGAACACACCTGGCCATGAAGACCGTGAAGAAGTGGACTCTGGAGATGTGAGAATCCCGGTGCTGTCGCCTAGAGAAGATGTGGTGTCATCAGGATGACTGGTTGGTGGAAAGGAGCAACTGTCCACACATTGATCTGCATCAGCATTGAGAGGTCTGCATGATGTGTATATGACCTTGACTGTAGCTTTGTCTTGTATTTCTCCCATGGAAGTTAAGTTCATAAATTCATCGCCAAAAAGCGTGTCCATGAACTGCAGCCGAAAGGGTTCCTTTACATTACACTGAGTCTTTATCTCATTCTCCAGTTCATTCACAGTTGAAGGCAGGCCAGCAGAAATCACCACCCTCTGACAGCTGTCAGCCCCTAGGATTACTCTGAGAACAGCTGATGTCATCATGGTCTTTCTTCACCGTCTGTTAGGAAAGAGAGTATATAAACAATAAAAGGTTTAGAATTAGTTTTATTTCAAGTACATGGGCCTTGGTAGAAGAGTGAATGCTTGTCATTTTTTAAAAGGGTTCATTGTGAAGAACAATAACAATGTTATTGGACCAATGTATAGGGTTGGGTACTGTTCACATTTGAACCCATAGATATAAACAATAGATGGCTCACCCATGCTGCTGGCCAATGGAGACCGACGTTGCAACATGGCCGCCATCTTGCTGCAGTCAGCTCGCTCATTCATAACATTATGGTTTACTCTTTAAATAACCATAGTTTGCTCAATTTTCAAACGGGTTGGTTTGTTATAAACATCAAAGATGTAGTTATGATACTGCATACTTATAATTATGAATTTTTTTTCAACATGTCTTGTTGTCTCCTGTATCATAGCCATGCTAATAACGTTTATAATAAACCAAACCGTTTGTAAATCAGTCAAGATTTCAGCGAGTTAAGAGTATTTTTGTGCAGATCACTCACCTTACAACAGTAGCTGGTGACTGCAGCAAGATGGCGGCCGGTGAGCTACGCTGGAAAATCTCCCATGAGCCATCTATTGTTTATATATATATGTGTTTGAACCGATACCAGTACCCAACGGTACCTATTCTCGGTACTTTAGTCTGTACCTGCCCAAGCAGTGTTTAATTTGTTGCTTTACCTCAGACACAGATTGATCTCTTCAAGGTCACCATCCGCACACATCCAACCAGATAGGCGGCCAAGGGATACTCATCGACCAGTTCACAGACTTCCACAAGAACAAGTTCTCGTGACGGAGATGGAGTCACCTCAAAGGCTCTGTAGTGCTCACTATACCATCCACACAGCAGTTTCAAGACAAAAAACACTCTGATGCAAAATGCATATTTGATGGATTTCCCCAAATTCGGGCAAGCCACCTTCAGACCCATGGACAACTACCATACCTGTCCTGTAGTTTATTCCCTTGCTCCAAACATTTTTTGCAAGGTGTATTTCAGATATGTCAGGATCTTTCTGTTTAAAAGCTTGAACTAGCTCCTCCTTCAAAACATCTAAGGGGACAGAAGATACATCTGAGACATCCAGCATTTGTTTATCAATACTTGGAGACGACAAGTGGTAGCCAATCATAAACTGATGTTTCACAGCCAGAGATAGGGGCACGTTTTTAAAGCAACTGGTGTGTTTGATTATGTTTTTAAAGAAACTGTGCTTTGCCTCAAACCTCATAGTCCAAAGTCCCACAAGAGGCCCAAAAAACCTTATTAGTTGTGGGTAATGTTCTATGTAGTGGTGTTTGGGACGCAGTCTATTGTTAGGAAAAACCTCTTGATACCTTTGTCTATGGTCTGAAATTTTGCTCTCAAGGTATGCAATAGACTCGTCGTTGTGAACTGGGGCAACCACAAGCTCAACAATCTGTTTTAGGTCCAACAAGACCTGCCATGCTGGATCATGCTCAGGAATCTTAGGCCCAATTATAAATGGGAGCAATCTTAACAAGCACCCGTTTTCATGGGCATTACCACCTATGGTTTTCCTGTGTGAGAGATTTTATGGCAAAATATGAGGCTTATTTGTTTTGTCTGTCCACTTGTATGGGAAATGTAGAATGGAATTGTTAATATCTTCCAAGGTTATGTACTTCTTTGAGATTAGAAATGTTAGACAATGTGCTATTTCAACAGGCACAATGCCTTCAAAGAGATCGTGGGCAATGTCAGGAGGGTAGCCACTGATGACATTAAAATGAGAAAGCGCTTTAGTCAAAGGACAAGCTCTTTTAACTCCAAAACAGCTGCTGCCACTATCTAGGGCTGTTCTGACATGAGTGTCATGTATTTCTTTTGTTCTGAGGCTGAAAGTTCCTGCTCTAACCTCATTTGATGCAATGTCTGAAGCTGTTGCAGTACAAAAACGACAAAAATAGGTGCCTGAAAAATTCTCAACAAAACCCGCTAATCCATGAGCTCCTAAATTGTCTGCAGCAATAGTTTGAACTGTACCTTTGAGCGATGTTCCCAGTTGTGGGACAAAAATTCCATCAACTTCCAAAGACCTGAGATCACGTAGAAGTGGCTCTAAAACCTTGTCATAGCCATAGGTCTTAACATTGTCTGTTTTGCACAAAATAGCTAAGTAAATGGAGGACAAAGAGGAATGAGACCCTGGGGGTAGGTTACTCAGCACCCAGTACACAGCACAAAGTTTGTGGGTTTTACGGGAGGTGCCAAGAGGGTTACAGACCTTGAAATCATCAACATACAAACCAATAGATACCCTTAACTCTTGACCTGACAATAAACTGTTTTGCTTACAATGCAGACCATCCCTGAAACACTTGTACACAATTTATTTTGCTGTCTCTGTTTCCCTTTGCATTTCGTGACTACAAACTAACTTGTCCACAATATCTTTCCTATTCAACAGCACCTGTAGAGATTCAAGAATGGGGACATACTGGAAGGTTTTCTTCTCTTTAGCATCCAAAATACATTCAACTGGTTCAACAATATTAAAGTTTGCCTTGTAATACTGCTTACGTTGATATGTAGAACTCAAAGGACCACCCTTCTCCATGGCTTTATTTACAGGATTCCCAGTGCACAGAGAAGTGGTTATTTCCTCTATGATAGCTCTGTCAACCTGGAGTTTGTGCTTCTGAAAAATATCAACTAGAACGCCATCAGTGTGGGAACTCGAGAGAGAGCTAGTTAAGTTGTGAAGCTCTAGCAAAAAATCATTGATTGCTGTGCTTGGTACATGGGTTAAATGTTCCAACTTTAACAAAGCTGCTGCAAAAGTTTGTTCAATTACATTTGGAAGGTCATTCGGGGCATAAACACTGCAATCTGGTTGTGCATCAGAGTATGCCTCACCTATTTCATCATCTGAAGTATTTTGCGCAGATTCCAGAGAAACAAAGGTGGTTGATGTCACAATTTCTGGTTTAAAATCTGTAATTGAATAATAAGTATGTTTTCTGCTCCAGTGGGATTTAAATGTTCCGTAGATATTTGTTTGAAAGTTGCAATCTAAAAACATGCAAGTTACAACCTCATTTTTGTTAAGGTGTGCATTAATGTGAGCCCAGTAATACCTTTCCGAGACAAGATCCTTACAAGGACATAACTGGCACCTAAATATACAGCTCTTGGATTGATGACTGGTTTTAGTCACATGAAATCTATTCAAATGAATTAAAAGTGCATTCCACGTTTTAAAAGTGCAGGGGCAGCTTACATATACACAAGGAAAACGATTATTATTCCCATAATATGTATGTTTCACTCGATAATGTTTTAATATTTGGGACCTACTTGGTCAAACTGAGGGGCAGGCCTTACAACGCCACATTCACAGCAACATTCTGGCAAACTTGCAGCACCGTTCACTGCAAAAGACAAATGGAAACAAAGAAGGATTAATTTCTAATGACAAAATTCTGACAAAAATGTAAGACAAGCTGTCAAAATGAAATAAAAAACATCAGTCAATAATAAAATGGGGAAGGTCTAAGTAACAGTAGTAACACAACTGTTTATAAAAAGCATTTCAAAAAGTGTGGCACATCACACAATGGCCAATCACACCGAGTGGGACAGGGTTAAACCAAAATACAATTGTATTCTCACCACATCAATTTGAGCCCACAGTAAAAGCACCGACTCCAGACACGCACAGAGTTCGCGTTTCAATCTGCTGCAACAAAGAGCAACACAAAAAACACTTATACAATGCAAAACAGTATTTCTATAGACAAAAATTGTAAATACTCTACACATACAGGAAGTAGGGGTTCTGGAGGTGCTGCAGCACCCCCTGTTGGTGAATGGTGTACATTTTTTGCTGGTTACTATTATGTTCATGTTACTGTTAAAATCTCTCCCCACTTTTGGCCTCACCCCCTAAGTAAAATGGCTTCCCGCGGCTATGACTCTACAGGTCAACAGGTTATGTTATTTTGAGGGATGATGCCAATCTTTTTTATAGCAGATCAACAAATAGCCAATATACATGTCTGCATCTGAAAATGTAAATGACACCATTGCTCCCTTCAATGTACATGTATATATACGGCTGGGTACCTACCGAAATAATCTGGTACCAAGTAGTATCGACTTCTCAAGTCAAAGGATACCTATCCTTATCATAATAATCACTGCTACATGGGGCACTGGGAAAGTCAGATGATGTCAGTCTGCATAATAATTAACCATGTGCTGCATAATAATTAGCCATGTGCTTCCGGTAACTAGAGCATATAGCCTGTCTGTATCACCTAGAATGACGCACAAACATATATGCCCTAAAGCTGATGCACCGGACTGCTAACCATGCTAAGCCGTTAGCCCCTAAGTAGCCGTTAGCCCCGTTAGTACCCCAATCAGGTTTTAAGGGTAGCCTACTGGTATCATAATTCTGATAAACGATACCCACACTTCTAATCCTGTTATTTACAGATAAAATACATACTCACCACAGAACTTGAGCCACAGCAGAGGCACTACGGTCGTCTGACGGCAATCTACAGCAGCAATCTGCAGCAGCAACAACAGCATTGACATTAAAAAAGCATGGCCGTTTTTCCCTTGCTAAAATTTAGCATAACTTTGGAGCGTGGCTTGGTTAAAAAGTGAGCGCCCCAGCCTCTTAATTAAAAGACAGTAATGTAAACTCGTACTGCTCGTTGACCAAAGCTTTCGTTTGAAAGCTAACGTTAATCCTAATGCGACGTTAGCTAACAATGGCTAAATTAACAGATAGCATTAAGTAACTACGAACCAACACCTTGCGGCGGGCCCCACCCACCATTTTCACAGAGGAAACGTAGCACATGGTAATTCAACAGCACGAGAGCAAATAACTTCATGACAGTTCATTAACTTATGTTGGTGACTTTCAATGCATTATATTACATATAGTTACGCATTAACTAATATTCCAATGTATTCCAACCATCCATACTTACCGATCCAAGCTGGGTAATGGCGGGACAGAGCTGCCTTCCTTGCTGCTGTCTTCTTCCACAAAGAAATGCATTGCGCGATTTCGCGGGGTATATTGCGGTGGAATTGATACATTTATTTGATTGACTCATTTTATCCCAACATGACCTAAACAAGTTCATGTACTCTCTCCACATAAAATGTAGATTCTACTCAATACTATTACATTTTGCTTCGGAACATGAGGCAATTGTATAACATTCACACAATAGGCTTGGATAAATCCAACAGATGGCCAGTCCCCCTTTTTTCTCTATACCATACCGGGGTTCTGAATAAATCAGTGATTTTAGCACATTTCGCTGCCTTTTTGTTGCAGGATGGGGGTCATCCTTCCACAATAATTCACCTTGCCGTCAGTTTCAATCGGTCCAGTCCACACTAATGTAAACAGCAGCGCGCTGGTCTCGTGAGAAACGGAAAGTGACAACCAATCACATCTTCAATATTCTCCTGAAATTGAAATGTGCCCATTCGCTAGTCTGACAGGGGCGTGGTTCTCACTGCGCCTCATAACGGTGCAACTTTGAACATCTTCACAAATATATGCCGCATTAATGGATTTGGCCTGCAGTGACCGCATCAGGGCTGAATTAAACACATATTATTTTAGTCCTGTGTGTTTTTTAGATGCCATGTCAGCGGGCCACATCATATTATGCCAGCGTTGCGTTCACAAGACATACAAGCCACAAACTGGCTATCGAAACATGCTAAAACCTGAGGAACAGTGAATGAGACACACAGACACAGACACAGGGGCGGACTGGGACTACAAATCAGCCCAGGACTCTCGACCGGCCCACTTCGGTACCGCCGGTGTTACAGTACAAGTTGAGTCATGACAACTGGTGACATTCTATTATTTTCGTCATAGGAATCCGGGGCGTGTACATTGAGGACCCATTGTTGACTTACCAGGAAAGAAACATGCCGATCGCCTCGTTTGTCGTTTACGTTCATCTTTTGCTATATCCTCCTCCATAGGATCACTTTGATGCACATTCAGTATTCGTATGTGAGGTTGTGGGGGAGAGGTCGATATCGTGACGCTTACAGGGAGGTATCGAACATTACAAAGTAGGTGACTGTGTAGATGCCTGTTCAAAATATTGCAAACTTGAATAAATCATTTAAATTATATTATTTGTTTCCGACTTTCATTTGTACATCGTTCTTAATGTGATGTATAGTAGCTTTGATAGCTGTCCATACCTTCAGACAGCCTAAAAGTAAAACACAAGTTGTTTATTCACAAACGCTCATCGACATGACTGGATCACTCATGAAAAGTTGTGATCAGCTCCGATTAAATTGTGATATCAATTCTGTAGCTATTCTCCAGGGAGCACGTTTTTTTGATGAAATACCTGTATCCCTCTCATCACAACAAGACTCTACACTGTGCAGGAAAAACAATTACATACATGAAAATAACCTTGATGCATGGGAATGAAACACACAAACTATCTTCCGTGGCTATGTTGATATGTCACAGTAACAGTCAACCACATAAAAGTAAGTCCAGCGGGGCACACGTTGAATACATATAAAACATTTGTACATCATTCTTAATGTGATGTATAGTAGCTTTGATAGCCCAAAAGTAAAACACAAGTTGTTTATTCACAGCCCGAAAGCAGCATCGAGATGACTGGATCATCTGCAGTGTTGGGCAAGTTACTTCCAAAATGTAAGACAGTACATTACTTATTAATGTCTTTTTTAAGTAATAGGCTACGTTACATTACAATATTACTGTCTCTGAAATGTAATGACTAACACTACTTTTATATTAGCCTATTTTTGAGTTACTCTACCAAAATAACCTTAAAAGAATGGCTAAGTATTTTAAATGCTAAAATGTAGTTAAGTGCAGCTCATTATACATCCAGTGAAGGACAATGTGGTATAGCATAACAACTATGTAGGCCATTAAGGCTACTCACAACTTTTATTACACGGCTTAGTTGAATACTCGATTCTGATTCATTGAACATGTGACACGTTGTTAATACAGTAGTACAGACCACTGTTGATGACTACAATGAAGGTTGCTAAGGAGGATCAAGAAAGAGAAAGCAAAAGAGGTTAAAAGACGGAGCGCTGAACGTCAGATAAATCACCAGAAGAAGGCAGAGAGGAAGTAAATACTAGCAGGAACACGGAATGGGCTCTGTAGTGTGTTTAGTATGTAATAAGCGGGATATTTGTGCAGCGAGGCAGTCATGGGGAAAAGAAAATCCGACAGCCTGGATCTTGATGAGCCTGAAGGGTAAACAATTTTTCTCTGGTGTCAGAATGTCTTGCGATGTTGGTAAATGGTTCAAAAACATAAAACCATTTAATTTCAGGTTAAAATGTGTTGTTACTGCGTTACTGAGAATTGTAACGGGCAATATATTACCCACATTTTATTAGTAATGCATTACATTACTTCGTTACAGCTAACAGTTATACATTACTGTAACTCAGTTACTTTTGTAACGCATTACACCCAACACTGTAACTGAAGCACGTGTTCATCACAGGATTGATCACAGCTGGCCACAGCTGACCATCTGGGACAAGCTGTGATCCGCTCCTTGATTGTCTCTAGTGCTATATAAATTGGTGGAAATGACACAAATGTATGAGGATAGCGAGAGAGATATAGCGAGAGACATAGCGAGAGAGACATTTAGAGCGAGAGAGACATTTAGAGCGAGAGAGACATTTAGAGTTAGAGCGAGAGAGACATTTAGAGAGAGACATTTAGAGCGAGAGAGACATTTAGAGAGAGACATTTAGAGCGAGAGAGACATTTAGAGTTAGAGCGAGAGAGACATTTAGAGCGAGAGACAGATACATAGCGATAGAATAGTGAGATTCGACAGAGAAAGATCGATTATGCGTGAGTACTGAATGTGATTGTTTGTTTGTCCTTGTGTGTTGTGTGGTAATTTAGTGAGTAGTTGTTTGCCTGTGTGTGTGTTGGAGGGACAGCATTTGTGTAGGGCTTAATATTAGAGAGGGCCAGCAAACCATGGATGCAAACATGGTGAAAGAACTGTTGGATTTCCATATCCGCCATATATATCCTGAAGGCTTGACTAACAAACAGAGGTTTGCTATCAAAAGAAGAGCTGAGTCCTTCAGGATTAAAGGTAACCATTTCAGACATGTGGTCTTCAGAACATCATCTGCTTTGATAACACTGTTGATACATGTATAATTATGACATTTCAATACTAGACGGAGACCTGCACCACATATGCAGGAGGAAAAAAAACAGGACTGAGCACCTTGCAAAAGTGGTCTTATCAAGTGAAGAAGCCAACGAGCTCTTCATAGAGTTCCACTGCAGCCTAATTGGTGGACACGCTGGAATGGAGAAAACTCATCTGGCCATCATTCAGCGGTTCTATTGGCCTGGCATGACGGAGGACATCCGCAAGTGGGTGAGTTCAAAATAATGAGGTAAATTACACATTATGGTACAAAAGTGCAACACATAAAGGTTTATAGTGTGTTTTTTTGTTCAGATTGCTGCGTGTCCCCAGTGCCAATCCAAGAGGGCCACTATCAAGGAGAAGAAAGAGTACACTCCTATTGAAGTACAGGACACATTTGCAGACAGTTTCAGCTTTCAAACATGCCAACAGTAATGTACTGCAATGCTCATGTGTATTTTTTTCATCTCAGGTAAAAGAGCCTCTGGAGCTTGTCGGCATGGACCTAGTGGGTAAACTCACAGTAACCGATGGTGGCAATCAGTACATTTGTGTAATGGTTGATTATTTCACCAAATGGGCAGAGGCATACCCACTTAAAAATAAAACAGCAGATGAGGTGACCAAGTGTATTCTTGATTTCTTTTACAAATTTGGTGCACCTAAAAGACTGCTAACAGATCAAGGCAGGGAATTTTGCAATAAGGTACTACTGTGAAGAATTATGACTCCCCATTATGTAACTGCTGTGCTAACAAATGTATTTCCTGTTTGTCCCAATGTTCACTTCAAGGTCAACTATAACCTTTGTGAGAAGCTGGCCATCAAAAGAAGCCTGTGCTCGCCGTACCACCCACAGACAAATGGTTTGGTGGAAAAACTAAATGGCACAATACAAAGGTATATTTGTTCATAGAATAACAAACATTACTGTTCCTATATGAACTAATCAGAATTCATAGCTAAAAATACAACAAAAGTAAATAAATCAGCTGCTTTATCATATATTAGAAACCAATTTCTGTTCTACCTTCTTGTGTTTGTACTTGACCTGAATTTAGGTCCCTGAACAAACTGGTGGAAGGTGAGCCCAAACGGTGGGACCAACTCCTCCAAGGGACGATGTTTGGTCTGAGAACGAAAACCCAGCTGACCACCAAGTTCAGTCCTTATTTTCTGATGTTTGGGAGGGAGGCGAGGTACCCGTCAGAGGTGCCCAAGGAGTATGAGGTAAGATCTGATAATGTCCTCATCCTTTTTAATTATTCATACTATTTCAAACATCAATGTTTTCTCAACATTCTGATGCTTTTCTGTGGCAGATAACGCAAGAGGAAGTGAGCAACTTGTTGCAAATGGAGGAAGTCTTCGAGGGACTCAAAAAACAGGAGGCAGTTTTTGCGAGGGTGAAAGGTAACATAGCAAAAAGCCAAGATAAGATCCGCAAGAGGAAAGAAGGTGGGCAAGTGGACAATTTTCAAGTGGGGGATTTCGTTTTAAAACGCAACAAAAGGTCGGAACAGAGGAAAGGAGGAAAGCTAGAGGCAGACATGTTGGGACCATTCAGGATCCTAAAAATTGAGGGGAAGGTAGCGGACTTTGCTACAAAAAAAGGAAAAAAGACAATGAGAGTGAACATTGATCATTTGAAACACTATGTCCAGCCAGAGGAGAGGATCCCTGCTAAATTACAAAAAGTGTTGGATCCTTCTCCTCTGGCTGCTCCACTGCCCTCCACACCCACACCCACCTCCACCTCCACAACAGAGTGCCAGGCACGAGGAGCATCCTCTGATGTAGAGACTTGTAAGTAAACTGAAAAAAAGTACACCTTAAGTATGCATTTCATTAATAACTAACATGCCTTTTTTTATAATAATCCGAGACATATGGGCAGGGAGGAGACAAGAGACACTGTGGGCCAAGTATGTCCCATACAAAATATACAGTCAAAATCTGTTGGTCTTGGCCCCGGGAGAGGAGTTGGAGAGAGAGATAAGCCTACTGTATATGAAAAATGTAAGTAGGCAAACTGATCATTCTGAAAATGGGTTCAAAAGATACTGGTGTATTCATAGATTGTGAATGCCTATCTGGCATGGGTTGGGGCCAAAGCTGGGGTCTTCATTGTGGACTCCTACCTAATGACGTCCCTCTGGCAGGGAACCCACAAGGGAAGCTTAAGAAAGGTGAGTAGAGTACTAGAAATAAGTGTATATATGAACATATGTATGTACTGATGTATGTACAAATATTTTTCAGTTGGATTTGTCAAAACATGAGGTGGCAGCCGGAGCTGTCTGTGACGGGGCACACTGGACCCTCATTGTAAGTAATCTAAAATGTTAATGGGTCAAGACATTTTTATTTATTCAACACTCAACACTTTAATAATTTCTTTGCACTTCCATAGATCATGTATCTGAATGAGAACAGGTCCCTGTTCTTGAACCCATTGGGGGCCACGGAAGAGCAATTAATCAGATGCAAAGATGTAACAAGGTGAATAAAATATAAGCTCTAATGTGTTTACTAGACATATTCAGGATTTTTTATTATATTAAGAGGGAGCAACACAAAGCCACATAAATCATGTTCCTGATTACTACTGTTTTACTTGAATACCATTAGATTGTCCTGTGTGAACATGCAGCTCTTCTTGACTTAAAAAAGGATCTGAATTGGGCTTATATACAAAACCCAATCTATCTGTTTCCTATGTAGATTGCTGGTCCGGAAACACAGACCTTCAGTTGGGAGATGGGCCTGCACAACAATCGATCATCCCAAACAGATGGATTCTACGTCCTGCAGTGTGTTGGTTCTGAAGGTAACATTTAGTAATGTGTGTGTATATATAACCATCTGTAATTAACAAAAATTATGAAGATACTTATGACAGACCTTTTAAGCTTGCAGAGCAAATACTGCAAAAACAACAGGTCCAGTACCCAGTGGACCAGGAAGGAGTGGCCTCAATGAGGTTAAAGATGGCAATGGCTCTGGTGAACAACTCAGGTATACAGGACTAGACAGGGGAAACATAAATATTGTGTCTTATTTGGCATTTCAATACCTTAATGCCTGTATTTCTTAATATTTTTTTTACAGATGACCTATCCGAGCTGTGGGGAACATAGCATAGGGCCTAAGGTTGACCAATGGGTAAGAAGTTGTATTTATTTCCTGACCAACATTTGGCTGGAGGACTGGGATACACCCTGGATTGGTTACCTCTACAGCACTGGGTGAACACTCTCTATAACAGATATTATAAATGTTTACTTTAATTCACCAAACTTGCATGCCTTTGCACTATGGGATGACACTGGAGCAGTTGAAGAAACTTCTGAGCATGGACTCTAAACAGAAAGGAAAACAGCTAAGATCTAAAACTATACATTGGTTGCTTAATGAAATGTAAACAACTTGATTACTGCTTACTCTGGATGAGGGATGTTAAAATGTTTGTCAATATTCTAACATGTCTTTTTTTGTTTATTTTTAAGATCGAGTGCACTGGGTGCACTATGTGGTACCACACGTACTGTGTTGGGGAACCCTCTGTCAATGCAGATTTCTTTTGTAAAGGCTGCACTTCTTACACACACACACACACACACACACACACACACACACACACACACACACACACACACACACACACACACACACACACACACACACACACACACACACACACACACACACACACACACACACACACACACACACACACACACACACACACACACAGTTTATTATTTCTGTTGGCAAAATCCTGAATGTCCTCTTCCAACATGAGGGTACCATGATAACAAAGGTATCAACTGTAGCTGTGAACATGACAGGATGTGTGATTACCTAGAAGAGCATCAGGAGTGTTTGAGGCATATGATAGCTATGTGATTAACATGATGATTCAGCCTCTATATGGAGAGAGACATATGACAAGCATGCTCATTTCTGACGTGGAGCTAATCTGAAGTAAACATTGAATACTGCTTTCTATTCCTCCATCTTGTGACTGTGTAACTACCTCTCTTGGATATCAGCATGTGAAGGACACTGTTCAGGAACTAGTTGATGCTCTGTATGTGATGACTACTTCCATTCTGGAGAGGATCACAGATACATGGATCCTGAGATTCAAGCTCAAGCCGGTGACCAGGGAGATTGTTCTAACAATTTCCAATAAATGTTATTCTGAAACATAACTATCACTGTTGTCTTTCCTTCTATAAATGAAGCCAAAAAGATGTCAAGCTGGCACTTAGCCCTCCAAAAAGTGCATGGTTGCAACTTAGACAGTTAAGCATTTTATATCAGTGGGTCCTCATGGTGCAACATGGAAGGCAGACATAATTGCTTAGACACAGGTGTCACATGAACTTTAAATGCTCTGGAAAGTTCCTTATACAACTTTAGCCTTTTTTGTCTCATGAAGTCCCTAAGTGACACACACTGAACAGTCTGGTGGGTCATGGTCCTTGTCATTTTCTTATGTGTTCCCATAACAACATGTCCAAGATGTCCATGTGCCAGGCTAACACATGCTACATTTGGAAATGTTTTTTGTTGCTAAAGCTAACATTCAAGCCATTTAAGAATAAAAATGCTTACATGACATGTCATTTGTTAAACATTAAGCTGTCTTTGGCTCTTTTCTGATTCTGATTACATATACATATGTTGTAGAAACATTTCTTGATGAAATTGATATGAAACAAATGCCATAAATATTGCTGTGACACTGGTGTCACATCGGGACATTAACCCTAAACATTCACAGTAAACCCAGAGTGACATATATGCACAATTACAAATATGATTATGATCTGCTCAGTTAATTTAGCTGATTCAATTATATTTAGTTAACATATTCTTTATTATTCAATTGAAAGTATGTTCAAACAAATGTAAACCAAAACATCATCCTCATTGATTAAGTTATAAATAAGAGTTACTTTACCATTAAAGCCCAATGTGACATATATGTCACATTTCAGATATTTGAAACTAGGGGGGGGTTACTTGTCAGAAATGTGTTCTAGGTGGTCTATTTAGTCTAAATGACGTTCCCCTTAATTTCCCCAAAAGTAGAAATGGGTCCGGGTTCTTATGGGTTAAACGTATAGGCTTAAAGGCATAATAGAACTACTGTATTATATGTATTCAACGTTTGCCCCGCTGGACTTACTTTTATGTGGTTGACTGTTACTGTGACATATCAGCATAGCCACGGAAGATAGTTTGTGTGTTTCATTCCCATGCATCAAGGTTATTTTGATGTAATTGTTTTTCCTGCACAGTGTAGAGTCTTGTTGTGATGAGAGAGATACAGGTATTTCATCAAAAAAACGTGCTCCCTGGAGAATAGCTAAAGAATTGATATCACAATTTAATCGGAGCTGATCACAACTTGTCATGAGTGATCCAGTCATGTCGATGAGCGTTTGTGAATAAACAACTTGTGTTTTACTTTTAGGCTGTCTGAAGGTATGGACAGCTATCAAAGCTACTATACATCACATTAAGAACGATGTACAAATGAAAGTCGGAAACAAATAATATAATTTAAATGATTTATTCAAGTTTGCAATATTTTGAACAGGCATCTACACAGTCACCTACTTTGTAATGTTCGATACCTCCCTGTAAGCTTCACGATATCGACCTCTCCCCCACAACCTCAAATACGAATACTGAATGTGCATCAAAGTGATCCTATGGAGGAGGATATAGCAAAAGATGAACGTAAACGACAAACGAGGCGATCGGCATGTTTCTTTCCTGGTAAATCAACAATGGGTCCTCAATGTACACGCCCCGGATTCCTATGACGAAAATAATAGAATGTCACCAGTTGTCATGACTCAACTTGTACTGTAACACCGGCCTACCGCGGTGCTAGTGACTTACCGCAGAGGTAGACATTAAGGGTAAAATGCCACTGGCATTATATTATCACTGGCCCCACCATTGTAAGCACTGGCCCGGAGCATTCGTCCAAACAAATTTGGACAAAAGAAAATTAACACATTTGTTGCAATAGTAATGTATGCGCAAACTACATTACTACTTGTACTACAACATTTGAATCATCAGTTCTTCCTCATTTTCCTCAATTGTTCATATTTGGTTTATTAAAATAATGATATTGTGGTCATTGTTAAAAAATGTCTGCTATTATTATGAGTATTATTATTTGTATAATGCACTTTCTGCCTTCCTGTCATTAGGAGTTAGACATGTAATGGCTATGTAATTGATTTGATTAGAACCTTCATTATCCTAAACTGCTGGGACATTTCGCCAATACCTTTATATTGTCTGCTCTTCACTTACTTGTCAGCATAGGTCGGCATTGATGTACAGAGCCGACAGAAGACCTTGTTTATATTGGCATCATATTGAGAGGTGCAGCCAGTGACGCGTCCTAAACCAGGAAGTAAGCCGCTGGTTCGAACGACAAAAAGCAATGGGATTTCTCAATAGGGTTTTGGAAAATAGCTGGAAATAAGGTCTGTGGAAAACAAACCTGTTTGATAAATGCACCTTTTGTTCAGCCGGATAATCTCCACATGTCTACCCTACTTTTATAATGTTCAAATCATAAATCTAATCGATAGATTATAAAAAGGGTTTTAGGACGCGTCACTGCACCACTAGAAGCCAACTCCATCGATCAAGCTGGCTGAAACGTTCTCTCCCTCTTCTTCTCACGCTCCCTGTCACTCTCCTTTAACTCCTCCGGTAACTTTCTTTTATTTGAAGATTGTTTTTTGCCCGGCGCTTGGCCGGTTACCGCTGGTATTAAAAACATTTTGGCGAATGGTTAGGTGGCGCGATAGTCTGTAGTGAAGGAGCGCGCTCCCGCTCACGGGAGCTTGCTCGCGCTGCGCTCCGCAGCAAACAGCTGTTTGCTTTTCACCCAACAACGACAACCGACTCACGGAACTCTATGTTGTAGCGTTGATAAACGAAACAATTTAACTAAATTGCCAGTCAAAATACCAATACCACAGGACAATTCTTTTAAAGCAATATTTTTAGTGGCCCGAGCGGGCAAGTGGGAAGTACGTTATGCTGGCCCGGGGTGTCTAAATACTGCTTCCGGTCCGCGTCTATCATTTTTCCAACCCAGTTTAGATTTAACCACGCCCACTTCCGCATTACGCAAGGATCGACGTATCTCTACGCGATAGCGTAATAGACTTCATCTTTGGCGGTCGGGTTAAAGCAGGATATTGAATAGTTGTTTTTTGTCTTTCCAAACGATTTGTTGACTGAAAGTAAACGATCCTGTAATCAAAGCCATATCGAAGAGTCCTGAGATTGTATTACTGGTGTTTTATCATCTATAAATAGCCTGTGTGTATTCTCAAATGTCGCTTTCAGGACAAACAAAAGACGTTTTAAATATCTTATCAACTGGTGTAAGTGCAGAATATTGAATATAACCTTGACTATTACTGTGTACTTCATTTATCTGAAAGCATTATTTAATGATACTATTTTATATATATATAAACACATTTATTCATTTATAAACATATATATATATAAATATATATATATATATAAACACACACTTATATGTACTCACACATGTATTTATTCATTTATACACACAGATGTATTCATACATTTATACACACACTCAAATATATACACTTTACAGTAATTCATTTGTACACACACATATACATATATATATATATATAAATATATATATATATATATATATATATATATATATATATATATATATATAAACAAAACAACACAATATAATAAAAACAGTTGCAATAATAACATAATATGGTATGATCAATTCTACCCTTGTGTTTTTGCTCCCATATTTCAATTAAAAGATATTTTTCAAAATCAATATTGGTTGGGGCTCTTTTGCAAAGATAATCAATAACACCACCTGACAGTTGTTGCAGATTATACAGCATACTTGTTATATGTGCGATGGTCCCAAAAACGCCCAAATCTGCACTGTAAAAAAATATATACATTTATTAGGCACTCTGAATACGGGTTGACTGTGTAATAATCATGCCTTTTAATTGGTGTATATGTCTCACCAGGTGAAGGCTGGGACAGTGGGAGGGCTGAGGTAGGAACAGGGGACTGCTGAATGCTGAAGTCCCAGGATACAATCCCAAATTGACTGCATGATCCACTTACCTGTTTGCATCAACTGCAGGAGGTATTAAATGATGAATTAACATTACCTCAGCACTGCATACGTGTGGTCGTCAGTCATATTGACAAATAAACACTATTATATTGTATATTGTATATTATGCGGCGTTTAAAACGACGGTATTTTGCTTGTCAGATTCAGATTTCGCGGGTGTGCCGCGTGAGGCAGTGATGTAACCATAGGGATGTAACGCCAGGTTGATGCTGTGACGTAACGCCGCGTCGATGCTTGCGTAATGCGGAAGTGGGATCTAAACTGGGTTGGAAAAACGATAGACGCGTACCGGAGACCATAAACAGTTTTGAAAACTTCTGTCACGTAGTGATCATCTTCTCAATAAAACATCTTTGCTGATGTCTTCTGGACAATCAGAATCAAGATTGTTGCTAGAAGTCCCCACGGAGAATAACTTTGCGGTAGAACTATTCTTTATACATCCATGGGTACAACTTCAGATACAAATGAACGCATAACGAAATATGAGCCCCGGTTTGATGATTGACAGGTCACAGAACAATGGGAGCTACCCACAATTTAGTAATTCACACAGACAAGTTCAGCTGTCAGAACAAAGTGAAAAAGAAACAATGGCATAACATATTATTAATATGTCGGGTAGTAATAGATTTGTTTATTTTCTTCTCAGTGTACCAGAATGCATAGTTTATATGTTAGTATTTCAAAAAATCTCCTCGGGGAAAATCCCAGATCCCCCTTCTGCGGTTGGGTTTTCAACATGTGTGCCTTTTTATGTTATACAGCTCAGCTTTCATTCCATTATCTCATTAAACCTTTTAAAAGCATACTGTAGTTCTGTGAAGGGATATAAGGGATATACTGTATACACTGTACTTCACTTTAATTAATATTGTATGCTGAAAAGCGTATATATTACAGCACGATTTTTTGTTGAATAGATTTGAGTGGTTCAAATTTCGGGTCGCAATTTATTGACAAAGGAACAATTGGGTCCCGAGGCCTGACCAGTAGAGAACCACTGGTCTACATGATAAGATGGTTACTGTTAGCGGCATGTCCTCCTATTAATAAAATGAGATGAATCGTTTCTGATTTCAGAAGATTGTCACATGAAATACAATAAAGGATGGTCTGTAACACAGATTTGACTTGCAACTATATACCTGCTTACATTTTTTGTTTGTTTTAGATATTAAATATCATCAAAATCATTACTTACTGTAAAACAACAGTGTTTGAAAATGGCACAAGTAAATAACATTCTGATGTTAATTACCCCACTTTAATTAGCCACGTGGAAACCAGCTTCTCACTGAGAAGTTTGAATGATCCCATTATTGCTGCAGTAATGTTGCGTTAACATTCTTAATTAGTTTGAATGGATCCAGTTTAAATTATTTTTAATTAATGTTCTGATTAAACACTGTTAGGATTCCCGAGAAGTGACTGGAGATGAGAACCCGCTATGCAAGCACTAAAACTGAGACAGTGGTGAAGTGTAAAAAAAGGGCTTTATTTTGTCCACGACACTGGCAAGGAGTTGACGAAGAGCACATAGAGGGGAGACGTGGAGCTGGGCTGACCAGGAGGGGAGGCTGGACGTGGCAGGCAGAGTGGATGGTGTATGTGGATCTGGAACAGGAAAAACAAGCAGGATTAGGAAAGAATATCCTTTCACAAGGAGCATCAAAAAATCACTAGGAAAAATACTAGTAGGCCTGGACGATAGTTTACCACTGAAGAATAAACGAAGAACTGGCGAAGGGTTTTAAGCAGGTGCAGGTGAGTAGTGGCAATCAGTGAGATGAGCAGCAGCTGAGGAGGTGAGTTGGCGGGAATCAGAAGTGGGTCAACCACGCCCAGCCGGGAAGACAGACTGACAGACAGGCAATAACAAACACAAAACAAAGGGGAAAAGAAGGAGGAAGTACTGCAGATCCTCACAAACACTTAAAATACATATAAATGAAGAACTAAATTAAAACAGTGTTGCAAATTAAGTAGTGGAAAGTGCATTTTCTACTCATTGCTGCACTTTGCTGCTATTATCTGTTATTTTACTTGAGTGATTCCATTTAAAGTTACTTTGCACTTTTAGTCAACTAGGGGGAAATATTTGTAATATACTATTATTACATATATTGGACTATAGCTTTAAACTGACAACATATAAAATGTATTGTTATAGATAAAGCTACAGAGCTGTATATAATAGAAATTAGCTCCACTTTTACCAGCTGCAACATGAAAGTTATTTACACATTATTCTATCAATAATTATGATTCTTAAATGACCAATTCTGCATAATTAATACACTGATATTTGTGATAGAGTTGATCCAATCATGACCAAAAAATGACAACCTTTCTTGTTTCGTAAATATATAACTTTATAATGGTGTACTAAATAATATTGCTGTACAATAAAAAAATAAAGCCAATGAGAACAGAAAACGTGGCATAAAATGTTTGAAAGAAGTAAGACTATTGGTGTTACTTTCACCCAGACACATCTCTTTCCCCTCAGGAAGTCCCCGAAGTCCCCTTATGACTACTGAAGGAAGCCGAATGAGGAAGTTAATAGAGACCCTGAGAACATGTGTCCATCTGCTGTAATGGTTTCACTGTTTCCTTCGCACCTTTTATAGCTGCTTTAACCCCATTTACAGAGGAATGATCACACAATTGTTCCTCAGTCTATTATCCAACACACACCAGCCATGAAATTGAATCCTGGCAATAGAGGGATGCATTTAAAAGCGGTGCAGGGATCAGAAGAGGGTTTGGTGTTGTCAGACCTCCAGCTCCAATGTGCACCGCCACACATCGATTCAATTATCTCTTATCCAATCAAACCCTACAAATATTAAACGAGAAGGAAATGGGTGTTGTAAAGGTGGGATAGTGTAGGATAATGTTTCTATTTGATCCTATCCAACTGAATTCCTCTATGATTAAACCCCTGTGTTATGTTCACATTTTAAAGAGGCCCTATTCTGTTAATTTTCAGTCTCATATTAGTATTTATTGCCTCTACTGTGGCATGTTTCCATGCTTTAATGTTCAAAAAGCTCCTTATTTTTCTCATACTGCCTGTGCTGCAACACCTCTTTTGACCCTCTGTCTGAAACCAGAGCCCAGTCTGTTGTGATTGGTCAACTGCTTAGAGATGTGTCTGAAATGTCCTGTTCCTTTGCATATCACGTACAATGTGTTGGAACCATAGACTGTATATACTGTATAAATGGACGTAGGCTCCGTGACGTCACCCATAGGATTCTGCAGAGTTGCCGAGAAGCCCTTAGTAGGCGGAGTCGGCCACTAACGGCTCGACAGTGACGTCAGAGTTCAACTCCCGCCTACTCCAGCCTGCTCCAAATAAGGGCAAAGAGGCGGAGCCGAGGCGGGACCTGCTGCCACCGGGCTGCAAGCTCCAGAGCTAGTTGAAGCTACCAAGCTAAACTAACATGCTCCCCATCTGCAAACTGCCGTGGCATTTTACATTTTTAAGGTAAGCGGACATGAAACTATTCAGCAAAATTATAGATAATAATCTAAGTTATTGAGTTTTTAGCATAATACTTCAGGATCTTAAAATCCCTTAACGTTTGTATGCAACTGTGCTAAATTCAACACTGGAATCAAGCAAATATGAATATGTTTGCATGACATTAGTTATTTCTATATTGATATCACTTAACTATACGTTTAATACATTTAAGTCAAGCTAAGGTACATGTGATGGTAGCTAGTTAGTGCTCTTACCTGTGAGGCCTCCTCCAAACAGCATAATAACCAGATTGTATAATTAAAACTAAGTACCAGTTCTAGATCCTTGACTTTAGACAAACAATTCAAAAGACAAAATGTATTTAAAGACCAATCTTTATTTGAATGTGCCTCCGTGTGATGGACGTCCAGTCTGTTGGTTTGGAGAGGACTGAGGGTCTTTCCTCAGCGAGGAGGACTAGGCCTGATGGAGGAGCCCATGCTGGGCAAAGCTGATACCAACTGCACAGGCCTAGTCTGTCACGTTATTTGACTAAATGTGTTTACTTATACATTTAATAGGTTTACACTTTCTGTCCATATGTCCTTTTTATTTAAAACATTTGATTAAGTTTTGGTTCACATTTCAGTAAATTGTATTTGTATTTGCACTCCTTTTGTCCATTATTCTTACTGAAAATGTTAGATTACAAATTCACATCTGACTGAAGATTGGCCTCATTTATTTGTGACGTTGCAAACTCTGCGGTACAAGGCACAAGTGATGTGAAGCTCATAAAGCGAGGCAAATAGAAATAATCAGCGGATGGAGTATAGATGTGGAAATAGGTGCATTCGATCAGCTGACTTTTTTACAATAAAAGTAGTTTCTTAGTGTACTGGTCTTAAAATCTCATAGCATCAGCTTTTAATGTTCCTCTTGGATGTTCTTCTTGACCCTCAGAGAAGGAGAACATTTTGTGTCTTTCAGGCATGTCCTTTCCTAACAAAAATTACAGGAAACATAAAACATATTATTGCAGAACAAGTGTGTTATTTATGAAAGCGGTGTGTTTGTGTGTTTAGGGGCTGTAGATATAATTATTTTGTAATTGTAATGTGTTTTTTTTATTTCAAAAGTGAGCTACAAAGACAATCAGATTATGAATGAAAAGTATGAAGTTCATCAACATTGAAATATATGTTATTATCAAAATTATATTTAACTGTTATCAAAACGTAGTGCAACTGTAGAAGCTTGTTCTGTTGTCTCACTGAAAGAATAACTTTTATCACGTTTTTTACAGACAATATTGAGAGATAAATAGTAGCAGTTCTCACTATGTGTTAAATATCTTTGCCTTCAATACATTACATTTGAAAGCTGACAAAATCATAGTGCTTGTTAACATCTAAATGTAACTTTTTGCATGGAATGGAATGTATATCAGTGTATTAAAGTCAATACTTCATTCATTTAAACCAATATCTTTCTTGATTCTTTGTACAGTATGAAAAAAAGAGTCTTTGTACCTGAGCTGAAGTTCACTGCTGTGAGGAGTCCAGTTCTGTCTCTCACTCTCTGGTCCAGCCTGCCTGCATCACCTGGACACCTTAAACAAACAGATATATGTAAAGTACCATGTGTACAAACAATATAACTGATTATCTTCTGTTGAACATGTTGGATTGTGTATTGTCCGAGTCAGGGTCCTTTTTAGTTTACTGTAACTTTGGAAGTTGTGTTACCAATGCTTACTGTTTATTTGATACCCATTTGGTAATGCAATTAATAAAAACAACAAGGTTTGGTTTCGTTCTTCAGATGACTGTGACGTTAACGTGTAAGTTCAATAATGAACTCCAGCTCAACCAACCATATTGTAATATCTAAGTAATCATCTTGAAATATGACATTAATAATTGTAATATACACACATCTTATTGTGAGGTTGATTTCACATACACTACTTCGACATTAGCTTGTCTACATACTTGAGCATAGCCAATTTAAATAAACCTTAGCGATGCATACAGTTCCTACCTACATCATAAAATATCTCTCTAAGTTACAAGGATGACCTTATTTTATCAACCTCAAATAGAAGCCGTTTGTTCAACAGTATTATCCCACTTAATGCGTAACACTTGTCTATTTCGTTTTAACCTTTATACAGTCTATGATTTTAACTTGGAGGCTACGATTAGCATCGTTAGCACCGATGTAGCTACCACTCGCTTACATGCTAACCCAAGCCTTAACATTCATTACGTAGCTGATTAAAATCATTAACACATAAATACAGCACTCGAATTTCACTTACCGCAAAACCGCATTCCTGCACCGTCTGTTTTAACCGCAGAGCGAGTCACAATAGTCCGATATATAAGCATGAAGAACAAACAACCACGGCCGGCTTCAAGTTGTGTTTCCTGGATGAACTGACCAGGCAGAGTCCCTGTAGCTAGCTTCACGGAGCAGCTAGCAGAGAGACAAGAAGCTAGCAGCAGCAGTCACTTGACAGAGCGGTCACTCAATGTGACCACGCCCTAATTTATGCAAAAACTTTAAGACCTAATATAAATAAAAGGGTCGTGTTAGAAAAAAAATTCACTCACAGATCCATAATCATGAAGGTGGAATCTAACTATATCGATAATAAAATGTATGGAGCCAGGGGTAGAAACATGTTTTTTTCTGCTGTAAAGTTGGGCATTTTAACATGGGGGTCAATGAAAATTGCTCCTTTCTGCAGCCGTCGCCTATCGGCCAATATATGAACTGCAGTGTTTGGCAATTCCGTATTGGCGTCCCGGCTATTCCCCAGAGTTTGCCGCTTGGTTGGAACACTAGCCAATAAGCGGAATGTCACATAGTGATTTCATTATGTTAAGGGAGTAAACAAATGTGTCCAATGGAGGTGTTTCAGGCAGGGGGGTTGTGTGGGAGATAAACTCCCTCTGGAGGGAACACAGGGATTTCAGCCTTTGCAGACCATTTACATGCACAGAAACATTGAACACGCTACAGGAGAGGTAAAACCCCAAAAAGCATAATAGGCAGGGCTGCACATAACTGGTGCGCAGGTGTGCATGCGCACCTCCGCCAAAAAAAGAGCACCAGGTCATTTAAAAAAAGGTGCATTTGCGTACCAACATTGAGAGAGGGAGAGAGAGAGAGAGAGAGAGAGAGAGAGAGAGAGAGAGAGAGAGAGAGAGAGAGAGAGAGAGAGGGAGGGAGAGGGAGAAGAGAGAGAAGGGAGAAGAGAGGAGAGAGGAGAGAGAAGAGAGGAGAGAGAAGAGAGAGAGAGAGAGAGAGAAAGATATTTGCGAGTTGCATATGAACTCAGGGCCGGTCCGTAGCACTGGCGTTGATGTTCGCCTAGGGCGCCAGATCTGGGGGGGGCGCTGTGCTGGTAGCTCTGGGAGGGAAAAACATTTTTGACCGTTGGCGCTCTTCCAAATGTTCGGCCTTGTTGTAACAACATTCATAATTAAGTCAATGTAACACCCTTTTCACCCCGGTTACACTTTTCATTTGCCCTGTACGATGGGCGCTGTAAGTGATGAAAGTAGGGGATGTTGGCTTATCTGGCGCCTGCAGCTCACAGCCAAAGTGCGAGCGTGGGAGCGAGAGAGCGAGCGAGGGAGAGGGTGCACTGGTACCGGCGCTGTTGTTATTAGAATCTGGTGCTAGCTGCGCTAACGGATATAAGAAGTAGATGTTTCTACAACCAGGGTGGAGGAGAGCTCTCCGGTCAGACTGAGAGGCTCTCTGAGTGCTTAGATAGTTAATTGTAGTCTAAGTTATCTCAGTGGGTCTCAAACGTTTTGACCACAAATTATGTGAACATATATTTCCAAGGCACTCCTTTATAATTATTAGAATAAATAAAAACAGGTTTGAAATCATTCCAATGTATACTATAGGACAGTAATCCAAAAATATCGTTTAAAGTTGGAGAGATACAAAAATATGCATAAATAAATAAATGTTAACTAGGTAAAATAAGATATGAATGAACAACAAAAATAAAATAAGCTACATGTATTTGTTATTGGCTATTGTAGGTTATTGGTTATGTTCACATACTTATTTGATTATTAATGTAAACCGATCTTTTTCATTTTTGTGTTTTAGAGTTGTACCCCCTGGATCAGGTCTCTAGTAATTGTGTGCTCAAAGTGCACCAGATTGAAGCATTTTACTTTAAAATGTTCAAAAAAAGAATGAATACATTTGAAGCCATTTTGACGTACAGGACTGTCTCAGAAAATTAGAATATTGTGATAAAGTTCTTTATTTTCTGTAATGCAATTAAAAAAACAAAAATGTCATACATTCTGGATTCATTACAAATCAACTGAAATATTGCAAGCCTTTTATTATTTTAATATTGCTGATTTTGGCATACAGCTTAAGAAAACTCAAAAATCCTATCTCAAAAAATTAGAATAGTTCCTCAGACCAAGTAAAAAAAAAAGATTTATAACAGCAAAACACAATCAAACATTTGAAAATGTCCATTAATGCACTCAGTACTTGGTTGGGAATCCTTTTGCACGGATTACTGCATCAATGCGGCGTGGCATGGAGGCAATCAGCCTGTGGCATTGCTGAGGTGTTATGGATGCCCAGGATGCTTCAATAGTGGCCTTTAGCTCATTAGCATTGTTGGGTCTGGTGTCTTTCAGCTTCTTCTTCACAATACCCCACATATTCTCTATGGGGTTCAGGTCAGGGGAATTTGCAGGCCAATCGAGGACAGTAATGCCATGGTCAGTACACCAGTTACTGGTGGTTTTGGCACTGTGGGCAGGTGCCAGATCATGCTGGAAAATGAATTCCTCATCTCCATAGAGCTTTTCAGCAGACGGAAGCATGTAGTGCTCTAAAATCTCTTGGTACACAGCTGCATTTACTCTGGGCTTGATGAAACACAGTGGACCAACACCAGCAGCTGACATGGCTCCCCAAACCATCGCTGACTGTGGGAACTTCACACTGGATTTCAAGCAACTTGGATTTTGCTCCTCTCCTTCCTTTCTCCAGACTCTGGCGCCTTGACTTCCAAATGAAATACAAAACTTGCTTTCGTCTGAAAAGAGGACTTTGGACCACTGTGCAACTGTCCAGTGCTTCTTTTCCTTAGCCCAAGTCAGACGCCTCTTCCGTTGTCTTGAGTTCAGAAGTGGCTTGACCATGGGAATACGGCTATTGTAGCCCATTTCCCGGACACGTCTGTGAACAGTGACTTTTGATACCTGGACTCCAGCTTCAGTCCACTGTCTTTGAAGCTCCCCCAAATTCTGGAAGCGACTCTTCTTCACAATGCTGTTAAGGCTGCGGTCATCTCTCTTGGTTGTGCAGCGTTTCCTGCCACATTTCCCCCTTCCAACAGACTTTTTGTGGATGTGCTTTGAAACTGCACTCTGTGAACAGCTTGCTCTTTGAGAAATTTCTTTTTGTGTCTTACCCTCCTGATGGAGGGTGTCAATGACGGTCCTCTGGACAGCAGTCAGATCAGCAGTCTTCCCCATACTTGTGATTTAGTTTACTGAACCAAGCTGAGTGTTTTTCAAGGCTCAGGAAACCCTTGCAGGTGTTTCGAGTTAATTAGATGATTCAAGTGATTCGTTGAACACCCTACTAGTATACTTTTTCATGATATTCTAATATTTAGAGATAGGATATTTGAGTTTTCTTAAGCTGTATGCCATAATCAGCAATATTAAAATAATAAAAGGCTTGCAATATTTCAGTTGATTTGTAATGAATCCAGAATGTATGACATTTTTGTTTTTTTAATTGCATTACAGAAAATAAAGAACTTTATCACAATATTTTAATTTTCTGAGACAGTCCTGTATATTACCTATGTCAATAAGTTTCTGTTTTTGTAGTGTATTTGCCTTTTGTAGAGATTTTTCATTTATTCTTTACTCGTGCTGACATATAGAAACAAATTTGCGGGGCGCACTTCGCACGCAGTAAAAAATTCCATGCGCTCCGCGCTAACATTATGCTGGGCCCACTTGCCTTAGCACCGCTGCTATGACTCCATCCTAGGGGAAACACTGAACATCTGAAACCAACTTTGATTATTTTAAGTCACTGGATATGAAATGCATCTATCAAAAATTGTTTTTGATTTACCCATAGACAGCTGCCATGATGAGGACCCCAAAGTAGACATATACAAATGCATAGTCCATCTCTTTCCACAAAATAAAATTAATATCCTTGTTAAAATGTTCTTTCTATAAAAATGTAAAAACGGTTGACCTAAACACCGCACAAGGGTTCATATCTATCAATGTATTCATAATCTTGACTATTACCATTCAGTCTGTTTCGTTCTCTAGTGTACCCAAGCACAGCACACAGACTCAGTGGCAGATGATGTTTAACAGATTTATTGTAATGCACTTCATGGAGAGGAGAATGGAGATGGCATGTAGTGTGGTTAACGGAGGTCAGGAGGGAGAGTGAACAAGCAGACTGGCTGGGACCATGAAGCTGAGGAGACAAACAGACGTTAAATCAAGATGCAAACTTATTAAAACAAGTTGCAGAAATGCACATTTTGAGTAAATCAGCAAAATAAATTGTGAATAAATCCTTATTCCTATCCACTACAGTTATGCTTTTAATTTAATAATAATAATAATTTAGTAGGAGTTTGTCTTTACATGTTATCCAATGTAGAAAACTTGCTGCAAATATGTCTGTTTCATGTGTAAATGTGAGAAAGGTAGCATCATGTCTGAAAGGATTGATTATATTTTTCATCTCTTCAGCGCAGCAGGAGCTTTAGAATCACAAAAAAAGGTTAATACAAGCATTCCCTTCGGCTCTCCCAATGAACTGAACAGGAGGGCAAGCAGATGTTCAACCTTACCCATTCCCACCGCACAGACTGACTTCTATTTTTCTCATGATCTTTGGAAGCGTTTCAATATTACAAGATAGTTGTTAAATTAAAAATACTTATTGTTAAAATGTGTGGTCCCCTTTTTGTCCTACAAAATCCCTTTGGAAAAGGCTAGTACTTTAAGACAAGAGTGACTACACCTTCAAATTCCAGCTACACCAAATCTCAAACTCTGCTCAGAAGTGTGCACCTAAAGCCTCCCAACAGATGAGTAAATGTTTAATCATATTAATCCTCTTTTCAAACCAAATGTTTGCCTTTTTTGCATTACTGTGACTAATCTATTTAAATGTAGATTAAGAAACAAAGCAATGAGGCCACCTTGCTTCTATGGTTTTACTTAAAAATAAGGCCGTTGATAACTAAAAAAATAGAACCTCCGTTATTAAAGGGACTAGTATTGTGGGAAAAGGTAGCTGCAGAAAGGCTGGCAAAAGGATACAACTGGAAAAAAAGCATTTGACCAAAAGAAGTCCATTTGCCTATCCTTCTGGACAAAAAATATCTATTAATTTTTTGTAAAAGTCCTCCTTATCTTCTTGTAGTTTCAAAAGTTGAATCATAAATCTAATTATAAAAGTAGGGTAGACATGTGGATATTATCCGGCTGAACAAAACGTGCATTTATCTAACAGGTACATTTCCCACAGATCTTATTTCGAGCTATTTTCTAAAATCCTATGGAGAAATCTCATTGCTTTTTTGTCGAGGGAAGCCATGCACAGCTTACTTCTGGGTTTTAGGACGCGTCACTGCACCTCTCTCGTCTCCTCTTCACACACTACACTTTTCGCGGCACACGTACTTACAGCCAATCAGCTCCGAATTATGTGAGATGACGTATGGTGGAGATGGCAGCTCAGTGCCCCTATGGTCATTATTTTTTTGCCACACACATTAAATAGGACAATACTCTGAGCATGCGCAGTGTAGTTTTTACAGTCACCGTTCACTTAGACAGTGAGAGGAAGGGGCATGATCGGGTTTTGTCCCACATGGCTCTAAACAGCTCAATAGGCACACACTGTAGACACTAATTAGAAGAACACAGACTAAAACAGCAATGTACAGACAAATCAGATGATTAAACATGATCTTAAAATATATTTTATATATCATTTTATAATCATTATTTTTAATACTTTCTGCTGACACTAGGTGGGGCTGTGCCCCACCTGCCCCTAATGACCAGTCGCCACTGCAAGTGTGTTGAATGTATTTTGCCTCTGGGACAGAGCCCATTATCTCTGTATGGTGTGATGAGAGATGTGCTAAGTGGGTTCGCAGGGTCTCAAAGCAGGTGGTAGTCACTTCCCATTACACCATGGAGGTGGCCAGGTTACACAACACCATGGAATTGTGTGACAGACCGGAGCCTTTGCCAGGTTGGCTAACTCTTCCTGTCTGGGACATTGTATGTGTTCATTCCTCTGATCACACAGGACCTGGCAAATGCAGTAAACATAATACAGGGTTCATTTGGACATGGCAAACCTACGGTTAGGGACCTGGGAAACTTGGTGCGCAGTAAGCCCCATAAAGGGCTGGAAGACTCTCCCCTGTGCTCAATACTTGGCTGGGGCTCCTTTTGCACGGATAAATGCATAACGTTGGTATGGTATGGAGGCAATAGATTCCATGATATTTTAATTATTTGTGAGGATTTTTTTATTTTGTATTTATTTAACAGGGACAGTGCACATTAATAAACATTCCTGTTAATGTGCCAGAGTTAGCCAAGAGCCTTTTTTCCATTTGCAGTCCCCGGACAGATGTATGGGGGTGCAGTCACCCTATATACACATTTCTTTTAAAATAACAAGTAAATACAATCAGAAAAAACATGCAACATACAATACATTAAATGCGAATAAAAAATACACATACATAGCAAGAAGACAGCAACAGGTTAAAACACAGGCAGAGGGTTGTACAGTGCAGTAGATTATTGGCAGAGCTGATTCCTCACTAACCAATGTTTTTAATTGTGATTTAAATAAACTGAATGTATTCTGGTCTCTGATTGTTGCTGGGATTCAGTTTGATTGCTGAGCAGCTTTAAAAAAACATGTAGATTGACTGAAATAACCTTTCCTGAGTGGAATAATGCAATCTCCTCTCGCTGCACCTTTTGTTGGGCTATTTTGTTGGCAGTGATGAGACTGAACAGATTTCTTGTCCAGTGTTTTAAGTGTTTGTTTGTACAATGACTCCATTGGTTTTAAAGTAGTTGTACTGGCATGTGACCAGGTTGTTAAACAGATGGTGATATGAGAGATAACCATAGAGTGCATGTACAGAGCTGCCTCTGTTGACATCTCTGGTAAACCTGAATTTGACCCATTACAGACTTTTTTAACCTGAGCCTCTGTCACGAACGAGCTGAGAACCAAAATGCAACACACGGGAGACCAGGGAAAGTCGGTAACCAGCTTTATTATAAATAGTTTCAACTGGACAGTTCTCGTATAAGACAAACCGGCGGACAGTAGGCAAAGGGCTGGTCGGGGACAGTCGAGGGTCCCAGGAGTAGGCAAGACGGGGAGACGCAGGTACAGGCAGGCAGGGGCGTAGCTGGGGGGGGGGAGGTTAGGATGATTCCAAGGGCCCAGCACTGGGGGGGGGGGGGGGGGGGGGGGCCCAGAGAACACTATTATTATCTTTTTATTAATATGGTTTTATTATTATCCTAAAGTAAGTTAATGTAAATGACTCAAAAGTATAATTGCCTGTATTTAAAAAAAACGTCCCAAAAGAAACAAACAGGTGCTTGTTACTCTGTTTGACAGAATGAGCACCCCTCCCTTCATTCATTGCATGGTATGGGCGCCTGAGCAATGGAGCAAGCGGAGCAGGTGCATCCCCACAATTGACCTTGGGGGAGCAAACGTGTGCTTTTGCACCCCCACTTTTTGATCATATGAAAAATATGACATTTCCCCCCCAATATATCACTGTAAACATAAGTGTGTAATTTCAATCGAATTAATAATACGCAATGAAAGAACTTGTGCTGATTATAGACACTTAATAGCGAGTTTTTAAGTTTCCGAAGATTGTGACCCCCCCCCCCGCATTTCGCTCACAATGGTTTGATCAACTGCCTCCCACCCACAGCAGTCCTGATGCAGGTAGGCTGAGTGTAAATCACCGCGAACAGTCTGTCATTGGTGGCAGACCTTTTCAGTAAGTTGTTCAAACAAAGAATATGTTAGACATGTCTTTACTTCTACCACTCAATACAATAAAACACATTTATAATCATCACCTTCTCTTCATTTTCGCTGCATTGAATTACAGGTCACTCTTTATGTTAGCTAGCGGTTAGCTGACGTTTGCTAGCTAGCTAGTAACATCAACCAGTGTGTGTGTTTGACTAGCTAGCTACCTGGTAGATCGAAGCCCATTAGAGTTTGAGTTTATTAGGATCCCCATTAGCTGTTGCATGACAACAACTAGTCTTCCTGGGGTCCACACAAAACATAAAACATTGCATTCGACAAGACTTTTACAGAACAGTAAATACAAAATAAAAAACTTTTCCGAAGTCCATTTTCCTTCAAGCATTGACTTTCATATTTTCCATCATATACCACTTATTTTCTGATTTCATTTCATTGGAAAGAAAATAATGATAATAAAATAAGAATAAAGTACTTATCTATCTGCATTTACAGATGCCAGCCTTCAATTCTCTTAAGGTACAACTACCTGAAATGAAAATAAAAGAAGAATGAATTATAGAATGATAGAAGATAATATGATAGAAGCCCATCTCCTACTGTAACTAACCTGCACACTGTGTGTGTGTGTGTGTGTGTGTGTGTGTGTGTGTGTGTGTGTGTGTGTGTGTGTGTGTGTGTGTGTGTGTGTGTGTGTGTGTGTGTGTGTGTGTGTGTGTGTGTGTGTGTGTGTGTGTGTGTGTGTGTAGCCAGCCAGCCAACCAGGTAGAACATGGCATAAAAAATAAAAAATCATGTATTCAACCCAGTTCAGTGTATTCATACGTGTATTGCTCTCCTGTGTAGAATGATGTGGTGGTGACAGTGCAGACTCAGGGAGGAGGCAGAGAAGGAGAGAAAGAGACACAAGAGTTACAGGTAATGGAACTATCAGTCAGCTTAAAGTGTAGGATAACATAACAAATTAAGACACAAATACTTGGATAATATATTCCCCCCTCTCTCCCTTTCTTTACAGAGTAGCATAAAGATTGTGTATTCAAACCAGTTCAGTGTACTCATAAGTGTATTGCTCTCCTTAATGTAGAATGATGTGGTGACTGTGCAGACTCAGGGAGGAGGCAGAGGAAGTGAGAAAGAGACCTAGGATAACATCCCTAGTCAAAAAATGCTATAGGAATCTCTATACGTTTTTGGAACCCTATAGGAATCCTTTAGGATCCCATAGGATTTTGAGACAGTTCTGTGCTCTATATTGCAGGAAATTGCACGTACAGGTGTTCATTAAATTAAAACAATTCTGCCATGGAGGTGGTCGTGCCTGACCCACTCCAAACCACCCCTTGCCTGCCAGTTACTAATCTTGCACCCCCACTTTCAACTATAACTAGGCGGCACAGCAGTGCACCAGCAGCTTGCAGCTTGAACAGACTGACAGGAAAATGTCCTCTACAGCTCATGAATCAGGAGCTCAGAAACGAAAGAAAAAACGTCAGCAAGAGGAAAATAATAAAAGAGGTCGACAGATAGTCACCAAGTATTTTCACAAGAAAGGTATTTATTCACAGAACTTGTTTTGAAGCCCATAACAGCTTAGCCAACATTTTGTGGCTGACGTTAGCTACCTGTTGCTATCAAAAATTAGATGAGTGTCGATGAGCCCAGTGAATTTGTATCCAGCAGCTATGCCCTTTTGCTATGGCTAGCTAACCTAACCTGTATAATGTTACATGCTAATCACATCTGCTCTAATGCACAGATGCGGCTTCAGGATCAGTACCCCTTCCCTCAGGCCGGTTCCCAGTTGAAGGAGAGGGAGGTAAAGCAGCAGGGCTTGGGGTTAACAAACAGATTTTAAATATGCTTACCATGCATTGAATACAACTTTAGGTAATATTCACATTTAGTTACTCTAGTTCTTCCAGTAATTGCAATACCATTGACCACTGGCACATTAAATTGAGGTTGTTACAGTAGCTATAGCTAGATTTGAGCAATTGAAAAATATCTATACAAATGATTATTATTATTATTATTATTATTATTATTATTATTATTATTATTATTATTATAACAATTAAGAGATAGCTCGAGCTGTACTGTGTTATTACTATTATAGGGCATTTTATAAATTATGTACACTATGGATACTCTAGAGCCAGGGCCTTCGAGCAAGGCAGCCAACGAGGAGAGCAGAGGTGAAGAGGCAGAGGTACCAGTACAAGAAGAGGTCGAGGACCATGAAAGCAGCACAGATGAGGAGGAAGCAGCTATGGACAGTCAATGTCAGGGACAAAGTGAGGCTCCGACACAGGATGCCACAGATACTGAGCCACCTGTAGTGGTGTCTGAGGTAGAAGATCTGCTATCACTTGACCCAGGGTTGTTCCCAGCTAGGATGAGTGACAAGGACAGGGCAACTATTGTAAAGAAATTAGCAATGCGAGAAACAGATCAAGAAATTCCACATGATTCAAAGGGAAAGAGATTTCCAGATTACTTGAAATACACCAAAGCAGATAAGGGTAGGGGAAAAGTGAAAAGGGACTGGTTGATTCACAGTGAAAGTGCAAATGCACTGTTCTGCATACCATGTGTTCTTTTCTCCAAGGAGCAAAAAATACCCTCTCTTAGTGCTTTGAGTAGTGACCAGGGATACAAGATGTGTGACGTCGAGTGGCGTCGCATGTATGATAAATTCCCAAGCCATGAAACAAGTAGGAATCACAGGGACTGTTATTTGCGATGGAAACACCTACAGTGTTCGGTTATGACTGCATGTGGCGTTGATCATCAGTTGCAGAGAGAGCTACAGTCTGAAATTGAGAAAAACAAAGCTATCTTGCAGAGACTCCTTGATGTCACTCTGCACTTGGCAATGAGGAATTTAGCTTTCCGAGGTAAAACGCATGCTTTGGGCGATGTCCACAATGGAAATTTTGTAGGTACGCTAGAACTTTTGTCACGATATGATCCACTCTTGAAAGACCACTTAGACAAAATCAGGACATCCAAAAAAGGAAGCCAGCTAACTCATTATCTGAGCCCAGACATCCAGAACGAGTTTATTGAATTGTGTGGGGGAAAGGTTTTAAAAACCATTCTGACGGAAAGGGAGGATGCCATATACTATGGAATCATTTGTGATGCAACGCCTGACATTTCCCACACCGAGCAAAATGTTGTGCTCATAAGATATGTACATTATAATGAAGACACAGGCGAATGGGAGATCACTGAAAGATTTATTGAATTCAAAGATTTCAACGGAAAAACAGGATGTGAAATAGCAGGCATGATGGAGAGTGTGCTTCTGGATCTAGGGATAGACATTAGTGATTGCAGGGGGCAAGGGTATGATAATGGGGCGAATATGTCAGGGAAAATCAAGGGAGTCCAAGCACAAATACTGAAAAAGAATAATCTTGCTACTTTCTCACCTTCTGCCTCCCACACGTTGAATCTGGTAGGCGTGCATGCTGCAGAATCGAGCCCTGAAGTATCCAACTTTTTTGGTTACATTAACCGCCTCTACACATTTGTAAGTGCCAGTCCATCTCGTTGGTCTATATACAAAAAGAAAACAGGTTGCTCTGTACATAGGCTATCTGACACTCGCTGGAGTGCGAGAATTGATGCTGTGAAACCTGTAGCAAAGCACCTACCTGGTGTCATTGAAGCCCTTGCTACCATACTGAGCTCATGCAGTCTCACAGGTGAGGCCAGATCTGAAGCTGTTGGTCTGAGGAACTACCTCATGTCATTTGATGCCATTGTCCTTCTCACCATTTGGGTGAAAGTATTGCAATCTATTGATGACAGAAATGTGATACTCCAGTCAGGGAAAATCTCAATAGAGGTGGAGGCAGGTAATGTTGCTGCACTAAGAGATGAGATGCAGACTCTCAGAAATGGATGGGATGCTATTCTGTCTGAGGCATCAATGGTAGCTAAGGAAATGGAGGTTCCACCTCATTTCAAAAAAGAACTTTGCCGTGAGAGGAGGAGGAAGAGGTTTCATGATGAAACTGCTGAAGGAACAGGTCAGGAGGATAGGCCAGAAACAACATTCCGTAACACTGTGTTTCTCACTGCCATGGACCAGATCATAAGTGACTTGGACACTCGGTTCCAAACAACAGCAAATATTGTTGAAGAATTTGCTGCCATACTTAAAATTGGGAAGTTGAGTGACAGTGTCATGGCTTCTGTGTGTCAGCCACTGAGGGAGAAATACTCACAGGATCTCACAGATCAGTTTGAGAGTGAGATAAGGCATCTCAATAAAATATTTTCTGCCACTTTCCCCCCTGATTGTAGCTCTCTTGATCTACTGAATGCAATATACAAGATGGAACTCCAGAGCATTTTTGGAGACGTTTGCATTGCCCTCAGAATTTTCTTGACGCTCCCAGTTACCGTAGCTGGTGGTGAAAGATCATTTAGTAAGTTGAAACTTATCAAGAGCTATTTAAGATCTACCATGTCGCAAGAGAGGTTGAACAGCCTTGCAATGTTATCGATTGAAAGCAAACTGGCTCTGTCACTTGATTTCAAAGAGCTCGTAAAAGATTTTGCCACCAAGAAGGTCCGGCGATTGGCGTTCGGGATTTAGGAATAAAAATCCAGTCTATGACAGGATTGTGGGATGTTTCCCTATAGTAAGCTGACAGGCTACAGCCCACATTGTGAACAATTACTATCTGATGCATAGTCCTCTCGCACTACATTTTTCATTGTTTGCTGTAAGTGTGTTCATGTCCTGAGAGTTTATTGTTTTATAATTATGTTCAAATCTTCAGTTAATTTATACTTTTGTCCTTGTGTTGTTCAAATCTTAATTTAATAAGTCAAAAAATGTTGAGATTTTTTGTTTGTTCATTCCTGTATTGGGTGTAATTTTCAATTAAATAGACAGAAGATAAAGTTGATAGTCAGTGCATGTTGATTTCTTGCAGTCCATTACAGTTCATTAACTTCAACAGGGTTTTCGAGGTTGGGTTTCATCGTGTCGTTTTGGGGGTGGACGCAAGGTTCTGACCCCACCAGTATCCAAGAATCCTGAATTGTCCCCACCAATAACTCAACACTTGTCACTCGCGCCTCCTCGAATTACTTGCGCGTGTAACAGGTAGGGCTTTAGCACTCTGCTGAGAAAGGCAGCAACCCGGCCGCTACAGCAAAAAAGCTAGTGCTCTGCCCGCGACAGTTCAAAATCTGCTTCGTAAAAGGTATATCCAAGCAGGGAACGATTGTATACTACAGAGCACATCAAAATGTAAGTGTCTGTCAACCTAATAGTGTGCTTGAGTAGACTATTTGTGTTGGAGATGGGATTACAGAGAGACAGGACAAGTAACAGCTTTTGTATGTTGAGTATCAGAAAACATTGTCACAAGAATAGGGGAAAATATGCCTAGCTAGTGCAACTCAAGGTTGTTTGGTAGACTATTGCATTGGTCCATTCATTGAAGATGAACGCAATGCGACATCCTGAACTGGTGCTGAACTGCTGATCCGAATGTATAGGTAAAAACCATATTATGCGTTTTCATCAATAAATAAATGGCCACATTTTTTTTAGCGTGCGCGCTAATGCGCACTCGCATGGATTGGGGGCCCACAAATAGATTCTTTCATGGGGCCCAGAATTTCCAGCTACGCCCCTGCAGGCAGGGTCAGGGAGCAGGCGAGGCAGAATAGTCCAGGTACAGGCAGGGTCAGGGAGCAGGCGAGGCAGAATAGTCCAGGTACAGGCAGGGTCAGGAAACAGGCGAGGCAGAATAATCCAGAGACAGGCAGGGTTGGGAAACAGGCGAAGCAGGCTGGTCAGGGATAGGCAAGGTCGAAACCGGGAGATCAATCTGGGAGGTAATGCGGGAAAGACTGACATGCTGCGAAGTACGATCTGGCGAGAGTGAAGGGGGCTATATACTAGTGGAGCTGATGGGTGTAACAGAGTGTGAGAGAGAAACAGGGTGTGCCTACCAGGCGACTAAGGTGACTGAGAAATGCTAATGCAGAAAATAGGTGAATGAGGGGGCAGACTTTGACAGCCTCTAACAAACTGGTATTGTGACACCCCCCATAGCCTCTCCTCTGATACAAAACCTGCACCTGTAATCTGATTTCAATGATTAGGCATAGGTCTAGCAAATATCATGCATCTCTTTATGGTGACTTGTACTTTTCTTCTCTCTTCCGATTCACTTCTGAAATATTGTCGGCCTCCTGCAGACTCCTTCTCCCCCTCAGCACGGCCACCTGCTGCAGCATCAGGAACAAAGGCCTCACCAACACACCCTGCAGACTGGCCATCTATAACTGTTAAGGAAAGACCAGATTTCAGAGGACCATATCAAATCAAAAACAGTTTGACATCTCCCAAACAAAAAGAGAGGAGAATCATGACTATTTTTAACAGAGTATTATCAGCTGCGAAAAAATCTAAAGAAGCTTTCTAGTGTTTTCAAAAAAGGAAGGTTTATCTGCTTCTGCTGCTAGATGTTTCGTCAGAGATATTTAGAATACAAACTTGACCTTTCGTTTGATAGGCTGGACAAGTGTAATGTACACTGCCTTCTATTCTGTATATTTATATTGTGTATTTATTTATAAATATATATATATTCACAGTTTTGCGTATTTTGTTATCTTCTACTGCTGACATGTATATCTTTATTGTTAAGTATTTTTATTTTATTTTAATGTATTTTATTTACCTCTAATTCATGAGCAATGTATTATCTATGCTGCTGTGATAAACATTTCCCAAATCGGGATCAATAAAGTATCATTTATCTTATCTTGGTGCAATTTGAATGTAGACAGCTCCCTCTGTTGGAATTAAAGTGAATAGCAGTACAAATCAGAGGTTTTAGTAATATATAGGGTATTTGTAATTGTTCTGTATATTAGGCTATTTTGTATGTAGTTTGTTATATGTATAATATATTATAATGTGTTGTGTCTGCTCTATAATGTGGAATACATAATTTATTTTGTATATATAACCAGGGTTGGGAGGGTAATTTGGAAAATGTAATTCTTTACAATAACTAGTTACCTATATAAAAAAATGACATCAGTAACCTAATCTGAGTATCAAAATATAAAAGTAATGCAATCTGATTACTACTTTGCATCAAATGCAATGCAATTAAATACAAGATTAAATAAATATGAATGAGTAATTTTTTTACTGAAATGTAGCTACTGTATTATGAAGTAAATTGTGTACTTTTACTCCACTACATGTATTTAATACCTTGAGTTACTTTGCAGATTTGGATGAATGATGTGAAATATAATCAACTCTTAAATCAGACTTTAGTTCCACCTGGAGTAAATTCGCAAGCTACCCTGCACTATACAAAGTCATTAAAACTAGCTGTAACAAAAACATTTTTAATTCCAATCGATTTTCACTTAACTCATGGTTGTAGTTAGCTAAATATGATGTTGGATCATTTAAGTCTTTTATGTCTGAATTTATAAAGTAACTAGTAAATAAATCTGTTCAATAAATTTAGTGGAGTAAAAAGTAAATGTAATTTAGTTAGTCACTGGATGCTTCAGATTATTGCTCACAACCAAGGGCACCAGAAGCGGGTGGGCCAGGGGGCCATTGGCCCCCCCACTTTTCAGCCCTGCCCCACACTGTACAAATCCCGTTTCAATAATTCCCCTCTACTCTAAAGTCGCATCTAAAACGGGATCTGATCTAGCTGTGTGTATTTTGTTATTTTTGATTGTTATATTCAATCTCACTAACTACAGGCATTTTTGAAGCTTGTAAAGGGAAGATGACAGCTCGCCTCTCACTCGCCACTCTGCTCTTCCACAGCGCCTCTCCCCCTCCCTCTCGCTGAAATTATGAATGTAAGGCATATAGTAATCATAGATAACACGGCAGGTTCTGTTACAGTTTGTTTTTATCTGATTTCAAATAAACAAAGTCTTGGCTTTCAGAATATTAAACTTGTTTCTGCAAATTCAGATGATAAATACAACTTTGAAGCTTGTGACGGCATAATTACAAGCGGAGAACGGAGTAACTTAACGTCACAGCAGGCATAACAACAGCCGGTGTTTCTCGTGAGTGTTTTCCCCGGGAAACAAACACAATACACACACACACTCGCAGGCTATATGCACACACACACTCGCGGGCAGTAATCCAAACGAAAATATCTTTCCTCCGTACTATTTTGATAAATTGCTCCGCTAATAATCCATCAGATCGATCCAGAGAAGAGGAAACTTTGAAGGCCTTTTTCTCAAAATGATGACTCTGTGACAGTCATTATATAATGTGACATATTTTTGCTTAATGTTTGGAGTGCAAAAACAATCCTGATATCATTAGAAAGCTAGGAATCTCCTCTTTCCAACAGTGTATACAACTCAAAATGTGTCTTCAGGTCAATGCGACTGATTTCGATAGAGCAGGTCACTTTGCATTAGGTAAAATAAAGCAGGCAGACATAACAGGAAGAATATGTACATTTTAACCCAATCAAATAGGACATTGTCACACCATTCAGATGTATCCATGTAAATTACAACCAATAAAAAAGTTACTTTGTAAACTTTATTTGTTACGTTGTTCTGTGTGTGTCAGCCGTTAACCTAGATAGAAAGAATATATACACTTGCAAACATGTCAGAAGAAAACTAAATACAGTCAATCTAAACTTAAATTTAACAACTGGAAGGTCACATCCCTGACATCCACATCTCCAGAGCCTGGACCTTCATCAATCATACAACAGCGAAGCCAGATGAACCCAAAAGCAGCAGCTCTGCGGCCGCAGAGACTGTCAAAACCGCCGCCGCCACCCCCACCGCCGTCGTTGAACCAAAACAGGCTGGTTCCGACTGCATGGAGGTTTGTTGTTGGGAAATTGAGGCGGGTAAAGCCGTACAGCTAACTGTCGAAAAAAAGGAGACCGCTAGATTATTTGGGCAAAGAGAAAGGTACTTCAACGCAGAATGGTACAAAAACAGAGAGTGGTTAATTCTTTGCAAAACCACTAAACGATACTGATAAATTGCGATGATAACAACCTCATGATAACCTCATATTTTTTTAACTTATATATTATACCTGTGTTTAGTCTAAAGGTAAATGTGTGCATTTTATTATAAAGTTGTGAATATTTACAGACTGTTGCAAAAACTAAGAAGCTTATAAACATCAGGTTTAAAACTAAAAGAGCTTTACTAAAAAGTAACAAAATTAAAGATGTTTGGAGTTTTATTTGAGTTATTAATTTACATTTTTTTTCAAAGAGATGCTGATTTGAAACCGTTGTTACATACAGTTACGGCATTTCCTGTTTCGGCCGGAGAGAGGGGAATTTGTCCCAAAGCTTGCCGCTGTATTTACTCCCTCCATCTGACAGGAGGGAGCTGAAGTTACCTACTGTAACTCCAGTTTCTATGAGTATTGGCGTAGCCCTCTAAGGCTATCGCTATTGGGTAATCCCCTGCGCACCCGCGCAGCACTGAAACACTTGTAGTCCATGCCCACCCGTGAGGTGGGCCCCACCCTCGGGCTCCCTTCCGGTATAAATAGGAAGGAGGCCCGACAATCTGCTCCCACACAAACAGCTTTTCTTCTGCTATTCATGGAGCCAGTGGGGCCCAGAACTTAGAGGGCTACGCCAATTCTCATAGAAGCTGGAGTTACAGTAGGTAACTTCAGTTCTATTTCGTATATGGCTTCGCCCTCTAATGGTGCGTTCACACCGGACGCGATGCAAATATTCGCTTCGCTGTAATCGCTCCTATCGCATCGCTCTAGTCTAATGGTGCGTTCACACCGGACGCGATGCGAATATTCGCTTCGCTCTTAACGCTCAAGTTTCACCCCGGCTGCCAGCTGTGTTTAATCGCATCATTCAAACAAGACGGGCTGGCTCGGGAGCTACAACTACAACAAAATGAACATATTTTACCGTGATTCAATTGTAATACACGTTTCTAAATGATGCCGAAGTAACAACATACTGATACCGGTTAGTAAAAACCACAAATTAATGCTTAACAAGTCTGCAGACAAGACGGCAGGCGAAAAACCTTTTAAAATGCTTGTTTTCTGAATGAAGATAGGGTCGACCAGGCTGAGCTAACGTTGTATATGCTCATTCCATACTCATAACAACGGCCTACAGACATAAATAAACCAGCGACTGTATTCGCCATAACACAGACAGTCTGTGGTTTGTTCATGTTTAACTTTTGTCCAGTTTCTGAACAGATATGAGGAGCTGTGATCTCTGTGTGCTAACTGCTAACGGCTAATGTTCTGGTTGAACGTCAGTGACGGCAGGCTGAGATCTTCAACGCTGATTGGCTTCCGCGAGAACGCATCACGTGAATTTGACACTCGAGTTGAGAAAATTGAACTTTCGCCTTCGACGCGGCACCGTTCAATTCGCGTGATTCGCGCCGAGTCCACCGCTTCATGCTCGCCGTCGGAGCGAGATCGCGTCTGTCCGCGTCTCTGCATTGACTTTACATGTAATCACGCGGCCCCCAAACATCGCATCGCGTCCGGTGTGAACGCAGCATAAGGCTATCGCTATTGGGTTAAGGGCGAAGTAAGATGTAGTCTGTGCCCCACTGGGTCTGCCCGGTACCAGAAGCACACCTGCTCAGATAATAACCCATGCCTATTGCGCCATGCCTATTGCGCCATGCGAATGGCGCATCATAGTCCCTGGAATATAGCATAACATGAACATTTTCCATGAGGGGACAAAGGCTGGGAACAATACATACCTGCCGCTGTGAAAAAGTAGAGACGAAGGTCACACTTTGCCCAGTGATAAAAAGAGGGGGAACAGCAGCTCTCTGCGTGCCAAGAGGCAGGAGAGCGTACAGCTGGATCCCTGACATCACTCACTCTGACAAGACACTCAGTACAGGGTTTGTCAGAGAGGAATGGGAGACATCCCTCAAATAAAATTCAATAAATGAACAGGGGGAAGACCAAGATGCAGCAGTGCAAATGTCTTTCACTGACATTCCTCCATGCAAAGCCGTGGAGGAGGAAATTCCTCTGGTAGAGTGCGCATTGATGTTCTCCGGGGGATCTGTGGAGTCTATTTTTATATAACATTACAAGATTCTTATTATTTACTTATTGCGCTCATTGTATGTGCTGTGACTTAGGAATACATGGACCC
>NC_136902.1:37340241-37442712 GCF_949606895.1 Notothenia rossii | reverse complement strand
GTAGGCTACTTGTACTGTAGCATATTATTTTCGAACCACTCCTTTTTCAAATTATGAATTTCACACACATAAAATACATAGCCTACATTTCTTGGGGGTGCTATGGCTATCCTGGGGGGTGCTTCAGCAAGCGAGTAAGGACCTTGCCCCGGGACAGCGTAGAGACGGGCATTCATGGCGCGTGATTTAATTAAGTTAACAATTTGTACTGCCTCATCCAGGGCCACAGTGTTGTTGAGATCGGAGGATGTTTAAAACCAACGTCGTCTCCGCCTGTCGTTTGGTAAACTGGGTAAATTCGTAAAAAAGGAAGGGATTAAGAAACAACAGAATGCAAGTTAAACAATAATCTTGTTTTAATAATAAAAAGTAAAAATACAAATACAAAGGAAGTACTTCCTGCTCTTCCTCCAATCTCACGGATCTGGTCAGTTTGAAGAAAAGAAGAGACTGGTCTAAAGAAAACATAGGCTTATATCCAAAAACCCCAGGAGGAGATATGCGGCTGCCCCCCCCCCCCCCCCCCCCCCGAGGGGTCCTCCACTTAGAAATGACAGCCAATCAGCGCGAGCCAGAGGCGACCCTTACATTCGAGATAACAAACCCATCCTTGCAAGTTTCACATACTTTTGGCATTTTATAAAGATAGGTTTAAGATATAGTTTTTTTATAGTTGGATTATACAAATAACACATGTGAGTTACCTTAACCTCAATCAATAATAACAAGAGGAAAACATCAGCTCTGATCTCAAGCAGTAAAAAAGTACCGCACACTCATTTAGCCTGCAGCTCTTCCAGACACTTGAGCTATTGTTCTTTAAGAATATTCCCTGCAGAATCTTTATTTCAAATAAAAGGTTTCACATTGCATATTTCCAGCTTCCCTTACACATACTATTATTATTAATACAAAGTAATCAACCACACACATCTATTTAAAACAAGTAGATTTCCCTGATAATTGAGATGCTGAAAATCTTAAGAAGAATGTCCCCTCCCCCAGCTCTCTCGTTCCTGTAATAAAAGCTGCTTCCATTTCATATAGAGTAATAAAACATGTTTAAGCTAATTTCTCCACAATGTTTGTAGCCATTTAGTACCCACACAAGAAAGAATAAAAACAGAGGAATCAAATAAAACACCAATACAGGAATAGTTGATAAATGATTATACAGGACATATGATCACAGTAAGGAATACACACACATATTCTCTATGAAGTGACCCTTGTTATAGGTCCGAATGTCCTGTCCCTTGACAGTCATGAGTTTTGGTTGATAAACAGAAGTTTAATTGTTCTGGTAGCTTAAGGCCCTATTAGAACTTCCTTTCACCTCGAAGTCCGTTTTACTGGAATGAATACAGACATCAATGAGAACTAAAGACTATGACCTTGGTAACTGTTTGACTCAATTCTCAAGGCCTCTTTAGGGGTCTGTAGGAGATAAATCATTAATTCTACAAGGCTTCAACTGTCTTATATCTGAGGCACATCTCCCTTTGGGCTAATCAATACGGGTTTTAGCAATTAGCAGAGGAAGCTAGAGACTCAGGGCCCCTTCCTTGCTGGGAACTGCAAAGCAGATGTCAAAGGTCCTAAAACCACCCTTTTGACTACACATGAAAAGTGGAAGAAAAGACTATTGCTTTAATTTATTATTACTAAGTAGTGGGACATTGTTTCAGGAATATATGAAAAGCCTCTCTATTCTTTAAACAGTAAAAATGTACTTTCAAAGTTAACACCCACGAATATATAAGGTGACATTAAAATAATTATATCACAGCACGCAGCTCTTTGGGCATCTTCTTGGTCGACAAGGCCTGGCGATGGATGATATGAATGAAACCATTCAAAGCCTTGAATATTTATTCTGCTTTAGTGAGAGCTGGCAGAGGGTGACAAAATTAAAACTCCTCCTGGAAAATGAGCTCTTTAATATAGCGCACATACGCCATTAGCTGAGCACAGTGAGCGACGTCGGTACACTCGTCCAGCTGAATGGAGAAAAAAAGGGCTCTCACGAATACCGTCCAGCACTTGTTCCTTCACATCAGATGCCATGTCTGAGATGCAGCACTGGATAGTATTGTCAGACATTGGGAACGCATCTAGCTTGACAGCAGCAGCTTCTGCAGATTTGGTGGTTACAGATTACAGCTTTGCTGCCTGTGATTTCTATGAGGTGACAGAGTCCTTGGCCAAGTGAATATATATCTTTTGCTCTCTTATAATAAATAGTTAAACTTAGAAGTTGTCTGTCTTTCCTGGAATTTTGAACACAACAATCTACTAGTAGATCCACACCGATAGCAGGAACGGCAATCTCTGGTTGTTTTTTACCGCAGCAGGTGCCATCGTCCAGGCTGGCTTTTTATTTTCCAAACGGCGGTTCCTCCTTGGCTGCTTGTCTATGGCTCTCACCGATGCAGTAGCAGTAGTAGAAGCATCAGACAGAACGTTAGCATTCCGTAGTCCAGCCTCGATCTGTAGAGCCAGTGTAGTAGCTTTAGCCAGGGTCAGGTCTGGTCTGGTTCTAATAAGAGTCTGTCTTGTATACGCTTATTAGCAAAACGCTCTATCAGTTGATCACGCAGCATTTGTTCCTCCATGTCACCAAACTCACAGTGTGCTGTTGGCTCTCGTAGTGAAGCAAGGAACTGATTAATTCCCTCGTCGGGTCTCTGTCCTCTCTGGCGAAACTTGTGACGTTCTGCAATCACGTTGAGTTTGGGAACAAAGTGTCTCTTCAAAGCTTCCACAGCAGTAGTGTATGTAGTACCTGTATCTGGTAGTGTGTAAAACAGTCTCTGTCCCTCAGTGCCAAGAGCATGGAGAAGAACGGCGCTCTTCCCTTCCTCCGGCCAGCTATCTCCCGTAGCAGCTATAACTAGCACGTAGTTGTCAAACATTTTCAACCACATAGTGAAGGAAATAGTAGGTTCCCCTGGGCAGGGGCACAGAAATAGCCATCCTCGTCGCCAATAATGTGGTATTTTGTAGGTATAGTATAAAAAAAAGTATGATCCGTAGGCCCGTGTGATTTCCTTTAATCCATCTTTATTCTTCTTCATCCAACTCCCACCTCCAGGTATCCTATCTCAACTCTCTGTCCAACAGCGCCCACTGGCTACAGTAACAAGACACAACAGGAGGGTCTCTCCATCAATCAATCAATCAATCAATGTTTATTTATATAGCCCAATATCACAAATGTTACATTTGTCTCAGTGGACTTCACAGTTTGTACAGAATATCAGTATGACAATACGACACCCTCTGTCCTTAGACCCTCACATCGTACAAGGAAAAACTTCCAGAGAAAACCCAAAGTTTAAAGGGAAAAATGGGAGAAACCTCAGGGAGAGCAACAGAGGAGGGATCCCTCAACCCGGGACGGACAGACGTGCAATAGATGCCGTGTGTAAATTGAAAAGATAATACATTTGCAACATAGGTAGTCCAAATGTTTGGAAATGCATGTGTGTATAATAGGAAGATGAATCCACGAGGATATCCATCCAGGACTTATGATCCAGGACCACAGCCACGACTCAAGATCCAGGACTCGCGATCCATGACACAGGACCGCAGGATCATCCATGACTCCGGATCCCGGCGTATATAGACACCAAAAAGAAAGACATTTGGGGAAGCTGGGTTAATCGGAACATGAGAGTACACAGGTATAGACAGAGAGAAGGAAGAAGTAAGATGTCCCCCGACAAACTAAGCCTATATCAGCAAAACTAGGGGCTGAATCTAATCAGCCCTAACTATAAGCTTTATCAAAAAGGAAGGTCTTAAGCGCACTCTTAAAAACGGATAGGGTGTCTGCCGTCCGAACACAAACTGGAAGCTGATTCCACAAAAGTGGAGCTTGATAAGAAAAGGCTCTGGCTCCCATTGTACTTTTAGAGACTCTAGGAACAACCAACAACCCTGCATTCTTGGAACGCAATGCCCTAGTAGGACAATAGGGTATAATGAGTTCTTTAAGGTAAGATGGCGCCTGCCCATTAAGGGCTTTGTAGGCGAGAAGAAGAATTTTAAATTCTATCCTGTGTTCTATAGGGAGCCAGTGTAAGGCAGCCAGAACAGGAGTAATGTGGTCCCTTTTCCTAACTCTGGTTAGTACACGAGCTGCAGCATTTTGAATCAACTGAAGCGACTTGACTGACTTCTTGGTACACCCTGATAATAAGGAGTTACAATAATCCAGCCTTGAAGTAACAAATGCATGGACTAGTTTCTCTGCATCGTTTTGAGGCAAGATATGCCTGATTTTTGCAATGTTACGTAGATGGAAGTAGGCGGTCCTTGAAATTGATTTTATGTGGGTGTTAAAGGATAAATCCTGATCAAATATAACACCAAGATTCCTTACAGTCTCACTGGAGGCCAGATTAATGCCATCCATAGTTAGTATATCTTTAGATAATTTGTTTCGTAGATTCTTCGGGCCAAGTACAATAACTTCAGTTTTGGTCGTGTTTAACATCGAAAAATGTAAGGTCATCCACGTTTTTAAGTCCTTGAGGCAGTCTTGAATTTTATTCATCAGTCCCTATAGAGCAGTGGTCACCAACCTTTTTAAGCCCAAGATCACCGACCTCGGCCTAGGTGAAAGACGCGATCTACCTATTGCAGAATTGAGTGAAAAAGACGGCCCAGACAATGCTTCCAATTTGAGGCCTTTTATATAGGCTAATTGCATCTGAATTACTGTTACAATGAAGGCTCCATAATCATTTCACGGCATATAGGCAGGGGTAAAGTGCTATTGGGGGGCGGACCTCACCTCCTCTAAGGGGGTCCGGGGGGATGCTCCCCCTGGAAGATTTTTTTTTTTAAATATTGAAGTTGAAAGCATCAATCTGGTGCACTTTGAGAGCAACATGAAGAGATCTATGGATACCTCTCTCAGCACCCATATGAAACAGAACTGTAAACAGATTTTGTTTTTCTTTATGGATATTTTACAAATCACTCCCCTTTTAAACTGTATTCTTGTTTTACTGACATATAGTAGGCTATTTCATACCTATTTTTCATTTATTCTCTTATTGTTTGTATAACTATAATGATCATATGAAGGTGTGCCGCGGAAATAATCTTTTGAATAATTTGTGACAAAACCGTTCTAAACACTCAGAGAGTCCTTTAGCTCACCTGAGCCCCTCAGTCTGACAGGAGAGGACTCTCCTCCAGCTTGTTGTGGAAACAGCTCCTTATGTCTGTTAGTTAGTTAGTGCAGCTAGCTAACCAGATGCTAACATCACGGTCCCCGCTAGCACCGATCCCTCTCTCTCCCTCTCTCTCCCTCTCTCTCCCTCCCTATCACACTAAATGCGCTATTGCCACACACACACAGAGCCGAGCTTGAATGACACAAGCACACGTGTATTTCCATGCAACTCTCTGATTGGTGTGGTGTCTTGCCTCTGTTGCGTTCACTGAACACGGGAAATTACAGTCCTGCCGTTGTCTCTTGTGTCATGATGAGGTTCACCTAAATATACGTCAATCAAGTGGCACCTGCTAACAGGGTGGTGGATGATAGGTTTACATCTAAAAACATATTTTTCAAACATTATTATTTTAATTAAATGTCTTTCTTTTGTTACTTTTTTTTTTTAACAGTCCGCGATCTACCCGCACCACACTCGTCGATCGCGATCAACTGGTTGGCGACCACTGCTATAGAGAGACGAAGTCCCTCCCCTTCCGGGGGACCTCCATGGGACCTTATTTCGGAAAAATTATGTATTGAAGTCAACGGCGAGAGAAAGATTATCTTTCGATCCCGTTTGAATTGTGCCAAGAATTATACATATGATGTTTGTCAATTTAAAAGATAATTTTGCAAGTAAAAAATAAATAAATGTGTCGTAAAACTGTGAAGTAACACATTTGTTTGTGTGATACTCTCAATGAACTACATCTCTGCTCTCGCGCAGGTCACCAACACCAAGATGGCCGTCACTTTAGCACATTTCACTTCCTTCTTTCAGAATGAGGCGAAAAGTATTAAAAGAGGTGAAAATCACTACAAGTCTGGGCATGTTGAGAGCTGTACATACACAAAAGGGGAGTTAGTCGGTTCCGTAAGAGCCAGCATGCGAGACCGGCTTTATAAGGTTTCGGTGAGTAACACAAGTGTAATGTGTAACGTAAATGACATCACTTACACAATTCTGGATTTCTAGTTGCGTATTTTTCATAGTCTTATATTTCAACGGTTTTACGACAAACTGTGACTTTTTTTACATGGAAATTATTTTTTAAGTTTGACAAACATAATGTGTAATTCATGACACAATTCAAACGGGATCGAAAGATAATCTTTCTCTCTCCATTAACTTCAATAAATCATTTTTCCCAAATAACCGGGTTAAAAGTATTTTCTCAAAACCAGAGTCTTTCCAGGGCTGCAAAGGTGCTCCCTCGACCCTCTCTTGGACTGCCGTGGTCTCTTAATCCCTTGGTTGCGTGTGCCTCTGCTACTGCTGCGTTCTGCCTCTGCTGTCTCCTTCAGTTTCTCCCAGTCTCAGTCTGTCCTCTGCTGCTCTTCTCCTTCCATTTATAGGCAGGGCTGTTGGTGCAAATTGGCTCCAGGTGTGCTCAATCATTGTCAATCAGCATGGCAAGGCCAATCCAAACATTTCAAAAATAAAAGCATGCAGCAGGAAGTTAAAAACAGTTAAAAAGGCAAACACATTTCAGAGTAAAATCACACAATAAAAAAGGTATAAAACACACACACTTAAAACCATGCAATAATGAATCATTAAAATACATTGCCATGTGACAATGAAACTGTCTGCAACAACCCGCTGCTGCAGATACACTCTTTACAACATCAGGAGGATACAATGCAATGTAATGTAATGGATACACCCCCTCCTGACCCAGAAAGCGACGCAGGTTCTGGCCCAGGCTCTCGTCATCTCACGCCTAGACTACTGCAACTCCCTCCTGGCTGGTCTACCTGCATGTGCCATCCGACCTCTGAAGCTCATTCAGAATGCAGAGGCTCGCCTGGTCTTCAACCTTCCTAAATGTTCCCACACCACACCGCTCCTCCGCTCCCTTCACTGGCTTCCGGTAACTGCTAGAATCCACTTCAAGACACTGGTACTTGCGTACCATGCTGCGAATGGATCTGGCCCTTCCTACATCCAGGACATGGTTAAACTGTACACCCCAGCATGTGCACTCCGCTCTGCATCAGCCAAACAGCTCGCTGCACCCGCACTGCGAGGGGGACCCAAGTTCCCATCAGCAAAAACACGTGGGTTTGCTATCCTGGCTCCAAAATGGTGAAATGAGCTCCCCATTGAAATACGGACAGCAGAAAGCTTGCAAATCTTCCGGCGCAGACTGAAAACTCATCTCTTTCTACTCCACTTTGAGCGATTGAATTACTAACAAAGCACTTATATACTAATAAAGGACTGGCTTGTCTAATGCCAGTTGAGTAGCACTTGAAATGTTTTAGCTCTATGAAACCTGATGTACTTATATGATTCTTTTTTCTTCAAGTTTGTATCTTGTTGGTCGAACGCACTTATTGTAATTCGCTTTGGATGAAAGCGCGAGCCAAATGCAATGTAATGTAATGAGTAGTTTTGACGAGGGTAAGTGTTTGTAGTAAGGCAGCTGGTTGTTCGGAATATGAGTTAGGTGCGGTGCACTGAGTATTTGTTCACGGCAGTCACGTACCATTGGTCTTGTCCCTGTTAGGCTTCAATACGGTCTCCCTTGGAGGTCGTATGGGGGGCTGTTAGTGTGGTGTGAACGTGTTTGGAGCTATTAGCTCGGGAGCACACCGAGGCTGCAGGTGGAGTTGCCGGTTTGCAGGTCGCTTTGCCGGATTTACGGTTGTAAGTGCGTAAATACCCGCCGTAATTAGCACCTGAAGACTACGGGGGAGTTTAGCTAGTTTTTGTGAGGCAGTTAGAGGGACGGGCCGTGGTAGCGTGTAGGCTGTGTAAGTAGCGTCATCGGGACACAGTGTTGTCACGATGGAGAGTGTGGAGGATTTTGTGAGAGAGCCTTCAGAGGAGCTGCTGGAGGGTTTCTCACGTGAGCAGCTGGTCTACAGATGTAGCGATTCATTTCAGACAGTTTGAAACGCGAGGGCCGTGATTGGTACGTGATCTGCCCTCGCTCAAGGGAAAACCTCCAGCTTGACTTGAGACCGCCCCTGTGATAGATAAATGTAATTATAATGAAGCCAGCTGCAATGGATCATTGATCCACCAGGGGGTGCAGTGGGGTTCCACACTGGAGCTCATGTGAAATAAAGTCAGATACAGTACAGTACAGCATTGGTACCTTTTTTTTACCAAGGCACCCCTGAAAATATTTCTCGACCCCAAGGCACCCCAACTTTTTGTAGATTTAAAAACCACTTCAGAGCTTAAACTAAAAACCATAAATACACCATAAATTGGTTTTCAAATGTGTATTTAATTGAATAGAACATTTTATAGAACAAATAATGTATTCACACATAATAACAAGAACCAGACTAAAAATGTCAACACCATTTCTATGATGAATTCAATATTATAAACAGGCCTACTAAGTAGGCTCTTTTGTTTTGGCTGAAAATAGTAGGCCTACCTGTGTAAAAACACGAATACATATCAATACAGTTATTATTTTACATTTGGATTTCAAAAGAGGCAGGCCTATGATCACTTAGATTAAATAATAACTTAATAGAATTGGAGGGATGAAACAATGCCCTCTGACCTGACTCCCAAATATGAAACATTCTGCATTTCGCTATCCAGATAATACTGATTGACAAAATCATAAATCATACATTTATAAGAAAGGCACACAAATTAACATCCAAACATAAACATTTCTCACACCGTTACACGGTGCTAGTGCGACACTTGTGCCTGCTTTTGTGAGCAGAGTCTCTTGATGCGTGGGGGGATAGTGGACATCGCGACGCGGAGGTCCTGCTCCACTGACAGCCGGGTCCGGGTCTTGTTTTTGACATATGCGAGTGAGGAAAACGCCAGCTCGCACAAGTAGGAGGTTGGAAACTGTAAAAGCACCTTGATGGCACTCTCTGAGAGGGATGGATAGTCGTGTCCCACAAGCAGCCAAAATATATCCAGACGTAGTTCCCCGTGCTTCAGCTTCAGGGAGCGGTCCATAGATAGCTCTGCGAGTTCATCCTGAGCTCTGCTGTTTAAACTTGTGGCTGATATTAATGACAGAGGATTAAACGGATCCCGGAGCCAATCGAAGTCTTCCTTCATAGGAGGGAATTATGACTCAAACCTCTCCTCCAGCACTCTCAGGTGAGCAGCTACAACTTGTAGAAAAAATGCTGTCTTGTGCGCTGGGTCACTGAATGTCAGCGGAAACATTTCAATGTTTTTCTTGGCGACTTTATTTTGCCACAGTCTTAACTTGGATCGGAAACCATTGAGTTTGTCTGTGGCTGTCAGGATATTCTCATTCTTTCCTTGCATTCTGATGTTGAGGTCTGTAAACTGTGTTCGTTATTCTCCCGTCCAGGATAGAAGCTTTAAAAAGGAGACTAAATGGAGTCTCTGTGAAAGTTCAATTGGCTACTTTAATTAAAAAAGGCGCGGGTTGGTCACAAGCATGATATTGTTCAGTCAGACAAACAGCTGTGATCCGCTCCTCGTTAGGGAAGAGAAGAGCCCGATCTCTCCTCCGGTGCTGTTATATATCCTCTGCTGGCTCCTCCCCGCCAGCCGGCTCGCCTCGTCTCCAATGTCCGTTGTTGCATTTAAACAGAGGATTGGTTCTTTTCACATTCAATATATGCTTAACACGCCTTTTCTCCTCATATTCTCTTTCACCACTTTTCATGTAACACATTCTAAACGCTGTAATCAATACTCTAAAAAATACTTCTCGGCTCGTTTGGTTTCCGGTCATTCCGGATGTTGTCACATGCTACTCTCGTCTGTAAACAATAATGTATTCAAATAAACTGTACATTTAACATTCAGCATGGTAGTATCTCGACATCTATAGTTGTAGTGTTAAATCAGTAGGCTTCGGTTTGCACCACTCCATATCATTTCGCTACTAAATTCACCTCTTTTGGAAATTGCAAATTTACCACATGCTAACTGCCACCCGGAGATGAAAGAGTTTCAGAATAAAGCTTAACAGCTGGTGTTGCACAAGAATTTCTGGTTTTTCAGTGTAAAACTGCATTAAAACTGACGGCATGTTTAAACTACATTTTCCCATTAAAACATTGATTTTAATTTCTAACAGGTCATTGAGGTGGCTAAAAATATCTGCCAGATATGCAAACTTAACCCACCACGATTCATCATCCATGTGTTCTTTGTAGGGTAAGTCGTGCTCATTTGCAAATGCAACAAGTTCGTCGCGGAGCTCGTAGACACGGGACAGCACCTTGCCCCGTGACAGCCAGCGGACCTCCGTGTGCAGTAAAAGGCCATGGTGCTCAGCCCCCATCTCATTGTGCAATGTGCTGAACAACCGCGACTTCAGCGGACGGGACTTGATGTAGTTCACTATTTTCACAACTTGTTCTAATACTGCAGTGAGGTCTGGTGGCATAGCTTTGGCGACAAGGGCTTCTCGGTGTAACATGCAGTGGGTTATCTGTACATCGGGATTTACCTGTCTCACTTTATTTACAAAGCCTTTCACCCTCCCCGTCATTGAAGCAGCCCCGTCGGTGCAAATGCTGTGGTACATCCCCCAGTTTAGACCCTGTTCTGTCAGGTAATCAGCTGTGGTCTTGTAAATTTCCTCTCCGGTTGCATGTGTGTGTAACTCTCTGCAAAAAAAGAAGTTCTCCTCAATGGATTCTCCGTCAACATATCTCACGTTGGCAATGAGTTGACAGTGGCCACTTATGTCTGTTGAATCATCAACTTGCAGAGCGAATTAGCCACTTCTCTGTATTTTTTCAGTTAGGACCGTTTCTATGTCTACTGACATGTCATCGATGCGACGTTTGATTGTATTGTTGGATAATGGAATTTTATCGATTTCTTTAGTAGCATCTGGCCCTATCATTACCCTGACAATTTCCTTACATGCCGGTAGAATGAGGTTTTCCGCGATAGTGTGGGCCTTTTTTGCCTTGGTGATTAACTCAGCAACCAAATAGCTGGCCTCTTGTGCTTTGTCAGAGACACGTAGAGACGAAAGCATACGTTGACTCTGCTTCTCATTTTGTGATTTCAGTCTCTGGAAATACTCAATGTCCTTGGAATTATAAGAAGGATGTTTTGTGCTAAAGTGTCTTGCTAGTTTACTTGGCACCATTTCTTCGTTGGATAATTTTTCTCTGCAGATTAGGCATTCTGGCGTTGGGCAGTCAGCATCCCCAGTCCAGGAGAAACTATACCGAAGGTAGCTTTCGCTGTACTGTCTGCTTTTAGACTTATTTTGCACTGCTGTTCCATCATGTTCTGTCATCCCTGCCTGTGTTGTTGAGGGCTGGGGTGCTTCTTTATTTATTGTCACTACGTAACGATCCATCTTGAAATTATTTGGCGCGAGGATAAAAAGCTGCTCTGCACACCGTAAACAATGACGTAAATCATGACAATTTAAGCTTTTTAATATTAATATATATATATATATATTAGCTTATGAACTCCATTGTACATGTAATAAAATAAAGAGTATATGAAGTGAAGTTTATTAAGTGAGAAAAAAATGTGGAACATAAAAATACGTTTTTTTGCGGCACACTTGGACAGTGCTCACCGTTTGGGAACCACTGCAGTACAGTACAGCGGAACTTTGTTAAGATTCAAATGTCACGGATATCATACTTGTTAACTGTGTTCGTTATTCTCTCGTCCAGGAGAGAAGCTTTAAAAGGAGACTAAATGGAGTCTCTGTGAAAGTTCAATTGGGTACTTTAATTAAAAAAGGCGCGGGTTGGTCACAAGCATGATATTGTTCAGTCAGACAAACAGCTGTGATCCGCTCCTCGTTAGGGAAGAGAAGAGCCAGGATCTCTCCTCCGGTGCTGTTATATATCCTCTGCTGGCTCCTCCCCGCCAGCCGGCTCGCCTCGTCTCCAATGTCCGTTGTTGCATTTAAACAGAGGATTGGTTCTTTTCACATTCAATATATGCTTAACACGCCTTTTCTCCTCATATTCTCTTTCATCACTTTTCATTTAACACATTCTAAACGCTGTAATCAATACTCTAAAAAATACTTCTCGGCTCGTTTGGTTTCCGGTCATTCCGGATGTTGTCACATGCTACTCTCGTCTGTAAACAATAATGTATTCAAATAAACTGTACCTTCATTTAATATTCAGCATGGTAGTATCTCGACATCTATAGTTGTAGTGTTAAATCAGTAGGCTTCGGTTTGCACCACTCCATACCATTTCGCTACTAAATTCACCTCTTCAGGAAATCGTATATTAGCCACATGCTAAATGCTAACCGTAGATGAAGGATTTTCAGAATAAAAGCTTAACTGCTTGTGCACAAGAATTTCTGGTTTTTCAGTATAAAAGAGCATTAAAACTGACGGCATGTTTAAACTACATTTCTCCATTAAAACATTGATTTTAATTTCTAACAGTCCCTCCTTACACACCTAAAAGGTGTGTATAATACTGAAATCAATGAGTTCTTCATCTGAACTTTGCATATTACATATCTCATATTAACAAACATACAATCAAATGGAATGGTTTTACAGCCGGCTTTACAAAAATACAAAATAAATTCTTGTCTGTGTTCAAACATAAAAGTTTTCCCTTGTGCATAACTTCTAGTGTTTACATTCAATATCATTCTTCAAAATAGCAGCAATGGCTTGGTATCAGAACATTTCTTCGTCCCTCCTTTCACAGAAACCGTTCTCATACCACGCTCAGTGTTAAGGCACTTGTTTTTACAAAGTGAAAAGACAACAACATATCTAGGGCCACTCTGTTCTGCAAAGACATCTGGCTGGTCTTGTCCAGTTGTTCACTTAGTCCCTTCATCGCATCCTTGGAGTCATTTATGAACCTCTGCTGATTGTAGTAGATATAGTTAATCCAGTCCACGATCTTATTTATGGTGGGCCAAAGAAAAATGGATTCCAACCCTGCTAAGATCTGGTTTCTAGCTTTAAACTCATCTGGGACTCCCCTGGGCACCCCTATGTTGTCAATGTACACAGTGGAATCAAAACTCCCTCTACCGACTGACCTTTTGGCTCTAGTTGCTTTGGGTTGGACCGCCATGTTTATCAGTTGCTCGGCCGTCATTGGTACTGCATAAAAAGGCATCACTAGCTGTACCAGAGCACAGGTCCCTGTCCAATCCCGTGGTAAAACTGAGAACAGGGTTTTAGTACCACAATACCACCACACATCTGTTCTGGGATACTGCCTGATGGGCATGGCTATACCTGGGAGAAAATCCTGCTGGCTTAAAATCGTTGTAGAATTGCACCACTTAAGAGTACCTACTTCTATACCTTTTAGGTAGTCCCTTGTGATGCAATCATAAAGTCCCTCGTAAGATGTGAAATCAGGTGGAATGTCATTCATTTTTACCACTGGATATTTTTGTGCAATGTCGACACAATCTGCTGGGGATTTTTTCCCATAGAGTTTGTACATACAGAGCTGTTCTCTTGGGTTATTGTGGGCGTTAAATGGAAATGGCACTGTTCCCAAACTTGGTCGGGCAGCCGCACAAGCCAGACAGTCCGCCATCTTGCTCTGCTTAACAGAATAAACAACCCAGTCTAACCAGGAATTTGTGTCCTCGTATCCTGTTTCTACTGCTATGACTTTCTGTATAGAGGTCGTACTCAGATAGGTGACCAATGGATTGTTCACAGATTTAGCAGGGAGTATTTCTGGTTCTCGTTTAAAAGGGGATTCAGTATATATTGGGGCGAGATCAGGAATTATATCAGCTGGTGGGTCAATTATTTTCACTAAAATTGATCCCATTGGGTCATTTCCTGGAACTTCTATCCCCATCAATAAATGGAATGCAGTGACGTCTCCCTTTTTCTTGAAATGGGGAGTGAGTGCGCTTTTAAAAGCAATTATTATTGGATTGTGTTTGTTCATGCCTCCACTTTGGCGACCTTTGGAAAAAGATAACTGAGACCTAAACGTCAACCCAGGGGGATTGTTATTTCCTTCTGCACTAGCACTCCAATATACCTTCTCTGAACTGGGACACCATGAATTATCATCTGGCCGTCCCCAAGCATGAATGCACCCATAAACGTCATGGCCTGTTTTGTCTCGCAGCTCTCCACATACAACCACATCACACACATCAAGACTGACCGTAACCGCTTCACCTCTGGGGATGAGTATTTCTAACCCTTCCTCCTGTCTCTCCGCTGTTCTTTTGGCTCTGGGGATAAATGGAAGTCTATCAAACACAGTTGAAGGTTCATTAGTGACATTGGCATTTTCTACGAGTGCACGAATGGATTCGGGTTCTTCATGATGCTGTATCCCCTTCCCAACCAGGAAAATGCCAATTGTGATGAACAGAGCTAACAATGATATTACGATTCTTATCCCTTTGGTGCCCCTTAATTGTTCTGACTTCTTGAATGGCACTTCATCAATTTTACCCATGGTTATATCAGTTCCAGGTTTTTTTTTTTAAATAATGAAAGCAAAAATAAATATATAGAAAATAATAAAACAAAAATATTGGACTCTTTTTTGAATGGTAAAATAAATAGGTCTCAGATCTAAAACAAGAATGGTTATTCCGTTTTAGTATTCAATCTACAAAACCTAAAGACAATTCGTCTTTTGAGCTGTTTCTATCTTAATATCTCTTGATTTGTTATTTGTTTTGTTCCAGCTCTGCCAAATCAGTACTAACTTCCGAGAGCTTTCTGGAAGGTGCCGATGCAGGGCGACAATGTGTCAGGTGGTGCCAATTTGCTCCTTTTTTACCTTTTATCCGGAGAGCTTGTGAAGTTCTTTCAACTACTTCCCACGGACCCGTCCACCTGGGTTCAGCCCACTTTCTTTTGTGAACTTTCAACCTCACCCAGTCCCCCGGCCGTACAGGAGTCTCTTCTGGTGTCTCGTCTGGTGTTTCTGCAGTTCTCTGAACCTGTGTAGACAAGACTTGGATAATATTACTCAGAGCCCTGACATATTCATCCACTTCTATTTGTCTGATGTCTAAAACTGGGCCAGTCCCTCCTTCTCTAGGAGGCCCAGGCATTGGCCGACCAGTTAACAACTCATGGGGTGAAAGATGTGTTTTAGCACCCTCAGAAGATCTCATTGACATGAGTGCCAGAGGCAAAGCATCTACCCATTTCATGTTTGTGCCAAAAATGACTTTTGCTATTTTCCCCTTTAATGTTCTATTTGCTCTTTCTACTATACCCTGAGATTGTGGGTGATATGCTGACCCAAACTTATGAATTATACCGAAATATAACTCAACTTCCTCCAAGTGTTTGCTTGTAAAATGTGAACCATTGTCTGATCTTATTATCCTTGGCACTCCATAACGGGGTACGAGTTCTGTTTTGAGCCATTTTATGACTGTCTTTGCGTCTTCTTTTTTGCAGGGAATGGCTTCAATCCATCTCGTATAACGATCTATCATTACTAACATATATCTAAACCCTCTGACCACATTGTCTGCTCCCATGTCTGTATAATCAAAACAAATGTATTTGAATGGGGCTTCTGGGACTGGATATCTTCCCATTGGGCACTTATATGGCTTTTTTACATTGAATGCATTGCACGTGTCACAGTCATTAACGAAGTTTTCAACCATGTCCTTCATGTAGGGATTCCACCACTGTTGTTCAATGTCTTTTGTTGTTCTTGCTTTGCCTACATGAGTGGGACCATGTGATTGTTCTATTAGCAGGTGGCATAACTTTGCAGGTGCGACTAAACGGCCGTCGTGGGCTCTCCACAGGCCATCTACTTCCTTTGCTCCCTTCTGACTCCATTGATTCTGTTCATACACTCCAGCATATTTCTGCATGTCTTTGATGTGCTCAGTGGTTAACTCCTCTTGACTATTAGCCTTTGTACATATCATTTGCTTGCTGTACCCTCCTGCCTTCTTTGCTGCCTTGTCTGCTGCATCATTTCCTCTGGATATTGCATTGTTCAATATTTGATGTCCTTTGCATTTCATTACTGCCACTTTTGCGGGCAACAGTAAAGATGTCAGCAGGAGTTTTAGAGCTTCGGCATGTTTTACTGGTGTCTTAGCAGATGTTAGGAACCCTCTTCTGATCCACTGTGGTCCGTCTATATGCACTGCTCCATAGGCATATGCTGAATCTGTATAGATGTTGACTCGTTGTTCCTCTGCATGCTCCAAGGCTTTGGTGAGTGCCACTACTTCTGCCAGTTGGGCCGAAGCAGGTTGGGGGATGATTTCTGCTTCTATTGATTTGTACATTTTCTCCCTCCTGCCGGACTACTGCATAGGAGGCCACATTCCCGTCATCTCCCTTGTAACAGCAGCCGTCACTGTAGAGAGTGAAGTCTGGTTGGTCCAGAGAATCTGTTTCTAAATCTGATCTTATCTTGAGATCCTTTTGGGAGACGAACTGACAGTCATGGGGTGTGTGCTCTTCCGTGCTCAGTCCTGTAGACATATTTGTTAAACCACTTTGGTATGTTATGTGTGGTTTCAACAGACTGGTCTGAATCTTGATTTTCCTGATTGGGGAAAATGTGAATGCCTGTGAATTTATGAATGCTACTACTCCATGGGCTGTGTTTACTTTCAATGGGTGGCACATTACCACATGTGCAGTTTTCTCAATGACTTTTGCTAGTGCAGCTAGGTGTCTTGCACATCCTGTCTGGCCCAGTTCTATATTGTTTAGCTTTGAGCTATGGTACATCAGTACCTGTCTCACTCCCCCTTTTTTCTGAAACAGGACTCCATTGACTACTCCACCTGATTCAGAAACATCAAGGCAAAATTCATCGTCATAATCCGGAGTGGAAAGGTGTGCCGCTTGACTCAGGGCTTGCTTCGTCTTCGTGAAAGCTTCTTCGGCCAACAATGTCCACTCGAGAGTGGCTTTTAGATTTCTGTTTCCTGCTTCTGCAATTATGTGTCTCAGTGGTTGTGTCAAATCCACATAGTCAGGTATGTACGTCCTACTGTAACCTGTCAGGCCCAGGAACGCAATCATTTGTTGCACTGTTTTGGGCTTTGGTTGGGAGAGGATGGAAGTCCGTTGTGCTGGTGTCAGAGTTCGACTGTTTGAGGAAATCATCCTTCCCAGGAATGTAACTGTTCTCCTTGCGATCTGTGTTTTTTCTCTCTTCACCTTATAGCCCACATTGGCCAGTAGGATTAGCAATTGTTGTGTCACAGTCAGACATGTTGCTGCATCTGGCCCGGCTAGCAGCAAATCATCAACGTACTGTATCAAAATTACTCCCTCCGGTAGGTGCAATGCACTGAGGTCTTGTTTCAAAGCACTGTTAAATAGTCCTGGGCTATCCTTGTAACCCTGTGGCATCCGATTATAAGTATATCGCTGTCTTTGGTACGTAAAAGCAAATATATCCTGGACTTTTGGATCTAATGGTAAGCAAAAGAATGCATTAGCTAGATCTATCACTGTGAAATATTTGTGACCTGGATTAAGATTTTGTAATGCTACATGTGGAACGGGAACAGGAATATTAGCAGTTTTAGTGACATTGTTGACTTCTCTCAGATCATGGACCATTCTCCATCCCTTGTTTCCAGCTTTTGGTACCGGCAAGATGGGAGTATTCCAATGTGAGCCGGTGTGCCTGATTACTCCAGCCTGCAACAATCCTTGAATGGTGTTTCCTATTCCATCTATTTGTTCTTGCTTCAATTTGTATTGCGGCCGCCAACATGGTTTGTAATTTTCCACCAGCTCCACTGAGACTTCATGATTCACTAATCCAACATCGTAGTCTCCGGTGGTCCAAAGATGTGTAGGCACCTGCATTAGCATTTCTTCTGTGTCCGGATGGTTTGTGTGTTCTCGGCCATGATCTCTGTCCAATTCTTGCTTCTCCAATAGTCCTCGTTCCTGGCTGTTGTTCCCAATCCTCCACATTGTCTGGTCTATTGATCGCCACAGAAAAGGTGATTCTGTCGCCATCCATTCAGTGTTCAATGCAGTCTTTATCATTGGACCCAATGATCTGGACTCAGCTCCTATGGTCATGGCGAGTGTGACATGAGGAACAGCTTCTTCAGATAGATTGTACCATTGTTTTTGTTCTGGTGTGAGTTTTACCGCTGCTGCTACACCCTGCGGTCCTACGTAGATGTCTGCCACAGTCAAATCTTCCATTCTTCCCTCTTTATCTTCCATCCATGCATCTTGATATTCTTCATCTGGTCGCCTAAGATAATTGTACGTACAATGTAGAGCAGGGCTATTCAACTACACATTCAGATGGGCCATATTTTATAACTACAAAATTCAGCTGGGCCAGACATTCAGCAGCCTGTAAAAAGCGGGTAGTGACAGATTTTAAACCAACACATATTACTGCGATGAAAAACATGCAATTTGTTTTCATTGTTCATCTAACAAAGGTACGTCAAAAAGTGCATAAAAACAACAAATTAGCATTCATTTAACAGAATCTGAAAAAAAAGTGCACAGTTGTAGCATTACATTTTTTTGCTTTAGAAGTCAAATATTCAGGTTATGTTTTTTTAACCAGGCACATCACAAAGTGCATTTACTGAATACAATAATAGCAGTCTTAATAAATGTCCTCACATACAAAAAACACAGCTAAAGAGCTCCAATGCAATACAAAGAGGTAGTATAGCAATACTATTTTTTCACTTTTCAAGTAATAACAAAAAAATCATACGTTTTGGTCACATTTGACCCAGACACATTACAAAGTGCATTTAAATGAATACAGAAAGAACTGTCAAACCCTTCAGTCCACAAACCCATAACAAGGGATACGGGTAACTATATGAATGAATACTACACTACACGTCTACTATAGTAAACTAGGTGCTTACTATCACCTCATTTGTGATTTGTCATCGCTGACTTTCTCAATGGGAGAAGGGACATTTTTTGTTTGAACAAGAGCAGTGATTTTTGGCTCATAGGATGTCAATGCAATCCTAAAACAATGGTGAAGAGTGCTGTCAGTCAGGGAGCAGCGAGTGCTACTTTTGATTGAGTTCATGTGTGAAAAGCTTGATTCACATGTGTATGTTGATCCAAACATACTGAGCACACAGATCGCTACTTTCTGAACGTTAGGGAACTGCTGTTTTTTGACATCACTCCAAAACTTAGCTGGCCCGTTAGTGCGCTGCATGTCAATAAGTTCCAGTGTATATTTCCCATTGTCGATGCAGGGGTCCACTTCCTTTGCTCTGGTTGATACGTCCCCCTCTATTGCAACAGTGAAGGGGTCTCTGGCAAAGCCATCATCACCTCTCTGGGCAGAGCAAGTCCATCCAATCGACCGGCAAAGTTCTCTTTCAACCTCGCAATGAAATCTGTCATTACATCCGTGATTTGTGCCGGAGATGTGATGTGTTTGGGGAGCGTAGGAAAATGCAGTGTCCGACCCGTGCTCAAGTCGGTCGTGAAAAGGTCCAGCTTGACTTGGATCTGCTCCACAAGATCAATGACCGTTTTGTCTCTGTTTACGCTTCAGAGTTGAGAGAGACATGTTTTAGAGTTGCTATCATAGTACCACCGTTACTAGCACCACTAGATGCACTTTCAAAAAACGTGCTGCGTTGTGGTTTGGTGGTTTCTATGCAACGCGGAGTGTTGCATTCCTGGTCTGTACTAGTGTAGGAATTTGGCTCAGGAGGCTGGGCCACTCGGGAGTTGGTTCTGGGCCGCATCTGGCCCGCGGGCCGCCAGTTGAATAGGCCTGATGTAGAGGATCTTGCGGGGGCCCATAGGGTCCTAGTGTATTTATCCATGGTTTCCAGGCCATGTATGTTCTTTGGACATGTGGAGTATCGATTTCAGTGGTGATCAGGCGGCTCCAGTACACAGTGGTTGTGTCATTTTCTTCGCCGTTTTCTGGATTTGCTGCCATCATCATGATTCTCTGTTGTCCGTCGTATGTCTGGTGGAGTGGTATCTGGCCTGGAAACTGGATTATCAGCTCATCTGGTGTGCATAGAATTCTCGCTCCTGATTTTACGAGCAGGTCTCTCCCCATCAGATTTATGGGACAGTTTGGGGCATAGAGGAAAGGATGTTGCAGGAGCTGCTTCCCAATTTTTGTGACCAATGGTAATGTATATCTCTGTACATCAATTTTTCCCGAGTATCCAACTGTTTTGAGGGTATGATTTGAGAGTGGTGGTGGTTTTCCCTTCAATCTTGTCAAACAGGAAGCTGTGGCTCCTGTGTCCACCATCATTTCCACCTTCTCCCCCTCAATCTCACAGGTGACCATTGGTTCATCTTGGGCTGGAATTACGTCACCTGTGATTGGATCCTCTGGGCCTCCTCATACGTATGGACCACTCCAAGCTGTCAGAGGCATCTGGTTCATGTTTGGCACCCCTCCTCCTCCTGGTTGTCCCTGAAATCCTCTGCCTCCACAAGGCCCTCCCCTCTGTTGATACTGTGAAGGCATGTACATGGGTGCTTGTGGCTGTAGTTGGACAGGGGTATACACAGGCGGTTGCTGTGCTTGGGGATGATACTGTTGTGTCTGGGGCTGTTGAAATTGCGTAGGGTTGTATTGTAAAGATGGTGGTGGGTTTTGTGTTTGTTGATTTGGACAATCTCTAGCCCAATGGCCCGGCTGACTGCATAAGTAGCATCCCTCAAACCGGAAAACTCTTCCTCTGCCTCTTCCTTGGAAACCTCCTCTACCTCTTTGTTGGTTCTGCATCTGATTTTCTGGCACTATCTGAGTTTGAACTGTTTGAGGCGTCTGCACTTCTTTCTCTGTTAGTATGACTTTTGCTGTTACAGCTGGCATCTGCTTTGTCAATTTCTTGTTTGTATTAGCTTCGTTATCTCTCTCAGCTACCTGCATCTTCAATTGTCTTTTCGCCAGTTTCTTTGTGTCTTCATCGTCTTCCACCATTGTTTCCTGGTATTTGATGTCGTGGTGTATGAGATTTAATCTCCATTCTTCTGGGAGTTTAGCTTCCAATCCCACGACATCTCCCAGGCGTGCCTGCACTGATTTGGGAAGGGCTTTTATGACTGCGTTCTTCCACAACGTTATGACAGCTGGCGAAGTGTCATGTCGTTCTCCAGTGCAGTCCTCCCACACTCCTTCACATCTCTTCAGGAAGGCATGCATGTCTTCCCCAGACTCTTTTCTCAGGCTGTTGAGGGCATGTAAACTGTGTGTTGTTGGGTAAATGTGACGAATGGCAGCCCAATACCTCGACCGGATTTTGTTGAATGAAATATCATCTGGAGAGTTGGTGCATTTAGCCTTGGAATCCACTGTTCTTGCCTCTAGTCTTCCCTCTATCCTTCCAAGCAATGCCCTCATGTCTCCCAAGCACAGGTGGTCTTGGACTGTGTATTTCTCCAGATCATTCACCCACTTCTGTCCTCCTTGGGTGAGTGGAGGTAGTTTGGCCACTAAAGATTCCATGTCCCTGTGAGTCCATGGTTGGTAGTCAAATCCTCTTCCAGCCGCTATCAATGGCATGGAGGTATGTACTCCTGTCCTGGTTCTTTGAGAGGTCTTGTTTTTTTTAGTTTTGGGGCATGTCCCAGAGTAATGTTGCTCATTTTCGTCACTACTAGTATTCTCAGTAGGAGTTGCAAGACTGCGTTGTTGATGTGATTGTTCATGATATGGGGAGTGTACACTGGTTTCCGACTGTGCACCGTCGTCATCTTCCTGTCCTTTGGAATAGTCAGGAGAGTAGTTTGTTCGGCCTGTTGTTTGTGATTGTCCCCATGTTTCTGTTATTTGTAGTTTTCTTTCTTCCTTTTCTTTGTCCTGTCCATGTTTTTCTACCATCATCTCCCGGAATCTCTCCTCTTCTTGTTGTCTTTGTTTGTCTGTCCTCATCTCCTGGAGTCTTTCCTCTTCTTGTTGTCTTTGTTTGTCCTGTTGCACTCCGGACTTTTCCTGATCATCCATTCCTGTGTTTTTTGGTAGTAGCAGAGAGAAAATCGGCATGTCCGAACCTGCCATAGATGATGCCTCAGCACTGGGAGGTTTCTTGTTGGGCTGGAATGACATAGGTGTTCGCAATGTGTTTTGCTGAAGTTGATGCTGTCTAGTCATGTCCTTCAATTCTCGCATTTCGTGTTTGAAAATCTCCCGCAGATCAGATTTACTGTGTAGCATTCTTACTTCATAGTCCAATTCTTTAACACTTCTTTCTGTGGGGACATCGTCGAACTTCAATATTCCTCCTGAAACATTAAAAGTTGGGGCTTGTACTGAGGCTTGAGAGAACAGTTCTGATTCCGTTATGTAAGGAGGAGGTTTCTGAGGCAGGTCTGGATAGAGCTTTGGAGTTTGGATTATTGGAACTTCTTCTATTTTTTCCGCTGTGTGTTCCTGTTCTAGCGGATTTGGTTTTTTAACGACGTACATGTTTGCCGTCCCAGTTACAGAACACTTTAAATGGAGCATCAGACTTGTAACATGTACTTTTCTTATCTCCGCTTTGTTCATAGCAATCTTTGCAGGTCCATACCAGGAGGGTTGTCCGGCTTTGATCCATGCTTGTTGCTCTCGCAGGTATTCTCCATTCTCATGGTCAATTACAAATTGTCTATGGGCTTTCGTTGGTTCAGGCTGATTATCTGCTGGAAGCAGTCCTCTCGTTTGCCACTGTTCCAACAGTTTCTCATATTGGGTCCATGTCTTCCGTCTAAGATTTGGAACTGTTGTAGCATCTGATCTGATTTTTACCCTTTCCTTAATATCTTTAGTTGTGCATGGTTCTGCGTCTGGTCTCAACTTAGTGTCTTTAAGTGGCATGTTCTCTTCCTATTCGAATGAAATTATGAAGTTATCAAAGATTGAAGCACTAATCCTCCGACTAGCACCTTTGTTCCTGATAAATAATATCCTATGTCATCCGATCTTAACTTTAAATCAGGTTGTTTTTTTTGTTTTTTTTGTTTTTTTGTTTTTTTGGTTAATATTATTAAAGTAAATTAAAATATAAAATTTGTGCAAATTTTAAATTGTTAAAAATAAAAATGGTACAGTGTACAGTATGGTTTTGACTTTGAAATATGAAAATAGAAATCTGCGGTAAAAATCTAAATCCACTGTGTACAGTGCATACCAAAGTGTATGAAATTATGCAAATGTCTCAACTTGTGTTAGCTTCAATAAAGTGGTGTTTGAATATTCTACAGTCTAGGTTATGTTATTATGTAAAGTTTCTCATCTTATAATTAGAAACCACTTTGCAATTCTATTCTGGCGATCAAGCTTATGTTTATTTATAACACTTAAAATTATACTTCACATGGTATGGTGTTTCTTCTATTTGTGTAATAATTCTGTACTACCACCCGAGTGCGCTATTTTAATTTCCTAGCTTAATCCACTAGGGAATAGCTGTTGTGGTGTGTTGTTTTTTAACAAGGAGAAACTTATTTTCCTTAAAAGTATCTTTAAAATAGGAAGAACATTACACTATGGTTAAACAACACAGCACGTAACCGCCAAAACACATTTGCAAGCAGGAATATTTCAAAAACCGCCAAAACACATTTGCAAGCAGGAATATTTCAAAAACCGCCAAAACACATTTGCAAGCAGGAATATTTCAAAAACCGCCAAAACACATTTGCCAGCAGCAATACTTCAAATCTTTGAAAATACAACAATCCTTCCCTTTAATATCCAAAAATTGATTCAGCCTTCTAGTTCCAACTGTTACAAGAAGTATTATTCGTTCTTCACAAGATGGAGGTCAGGAAAATGCCTCATTGGAGTGAAACCAGCTGCATAAGAACAAAGAAAGGAGTGCTTTGAATTTGCATTTCACGAAATGGCGATTGCCCTGTCTTTGTTTTTCCACATGTGGGGTGTAAACAAGATGGCACCCGATTATTTCGCACTCTGACCTGTAGACAAAGAGATTTGTCCATGCGGCTCTCAGGTGGGAGTTTAAACAATGGCGAGGTGATCTTTAAACGAAACGTAACAAAGTAAACCACTGGTGTGGTATTATAAACCCTGAAATACAAGCCAAAACAACACTTAGTTTAAAATAACAACATTTCTATCTAGTTTACTATGAAAAAATGGGCTACTATGAAAAAATGGGCTTTATCTTATTGATATCATCACTTAAAGTTAGGAACCCTTACGCACTAGCTATAAACCTGTTCACGTAATATTTGACTTTATAGTCGACTATGGGCTTTATCTTATTGATATCATCACTTAAAGTTAGGAACCCTTACGCACTAACTATAAACCTGTTCACGTAATATTTGACTTTATAGTCGACTATGGTTAAATGTTGCTATTTGGACACGCCAAACCGGGACCAATATGGAGACCTATCAGCAACTAATAATAGACCGTCGTTTTATTACTGCACTACTGTTGTAATTCCGATTACCGTAACCCACCCGCAATATCTTGTTTAAAACAGAAAAGTTTTAACCACTGATAAAGGCTTAGACCTTAACCAAGCCTTTTCTTGAAAAGGACTTTCTTTAAAGCACTGACTTCGGTCTTAACCCTGAGTTGATTCACTATGCCCCGCTGGTTTTCACTTACTCGGCCCTTAACCGATTCGCTATGTCTCCAGATCTTAACAAAAATCGTCAAATGGGCTATATACCCTTACGTCATAGGCTAAATAACTACTAACGTAACAAGAGACACCTATGTGAAAACAGCAAGGCACCTATCCGAAGTACAATGTCCACACACATTTATATTTAAAATTCAACACCCACACGTGGTTAATAGCATGCAGGGTTAATGGAACAAAAGAAAGTGTGAACTCACCCTGCTTGTGACAAAACAACGCCTCGTGGTTTTAGAGTGATTATTTTATCAATTTGGGTTGTTTTAACATTAAAATGCACAGCTATTTTCAGGATCAGCCGGCTGCCGTCAAACACACAAATCTAACTTTGCCTGGTTTAACTAGTGAAGAATCTTTGTCATAACAGGCATCTTCTTACCGATTGATTTGAGCTCTTGTGTGTCGAATGGCTGCAAGCGTCTCCAGGAAACAGCCGGTTGGTTTTCTCTCCTCGGTCAGCGGGATCACGTCAGGGAATTCACCAGATTGTTAACTGTGTTCGTTATTCTCTCGTCCAGGAGAGAAGCTTTAAAAGGAGACTAAATGGAGTCTCTGTGAAAGTTCAATTGGGTACTTTAATTAAAAAAGGCGCGGGTTGGTCACAAGCATGATATTGTTCAGTCAGACAAACAGCTGTGATCCGCTCCTCGTTAGGGAAGAGAAGAGCCAGGATCTCTCCTCCGGTGCTGTTATATATCCTCTGCTGGCTCCTCCCCGCCAGCCGGCTCGCCTCGTCTCCAATGTCCGTTGTTGCATTTAAACAGAGGATTGGTTCTTTTCACATTCAATATATGCTTAACACGCCTTTTCTCCTCATATTCTCTTTCATCACTTTTCATTTAACACATTCTAAACGCTGTAATCAATACTCTAAAAAATACTTCTCGGCTCGTTTGGTTTCCGGTCATCCCGGATGTTGTCACATGCTACTCTCGTCTGTAAACAATAATGTATTCAAATAAACTGTACCTTCATTTAATATTCAGCATGGTAGTATCTCGACATCTATAGTTGTAGTGTTAAATCAGTAGGCTTCGGTTTGCACCACTCCATATCATTTCGCTACTAAATTCACCTCTTCAGGAAATCGTATATTAGCCACATGCTAAATGCTAACCGTAGATGAAGGATTTTCAGAATAAAAGCTTAACTGCTTGTGCACAAGAATTTCTGGTTTTTCAGTATAAAAGAGCATTAAAACTGACGGCATGTTTAAGCTACATTTCTTCATTAAAACATTGATTTTAATTTCTAACATACTCTGTGCTAAATAAGAGACATGTAATCATTTACAAAACATCACCGTGTTGTTATTTAACAAAATAATGTTGTTTGTCGAAAAAAACGAACGGGAGGAAATGCAGCCCGGCTCTCGATTTTTAATCCTAATTTAATCATCATCTTCACCAAGATCATTTATGTTTATGTTCACCGAATTGACATGAAATCACTGACACATATGAATATACTGTATTCAACTTCATTAAAACGTTATTAACGTGCCTAAACTCAGTAATTCACTAAAAATATTTATATTTTAATGGAGCCTCGTCGGCAGATCAGGATCCCAAAGCGTAGCGGAGGGATCCTGATCTGGATGACGGGTCTTATTTTCCCCATAAGGAACAAGTCGCTGCAAATTATCCCGCTTATTACATGGCGACATTCTCAACAAAGTAACGACATGACTCCCAATATTAATTTAAATGCTTTTATGGATTTAGAAAATGTTTTTATTGATTTAAAAAATAGTTGTATTGATTTAAATTGACATGCATCCGCTAAGAAAAATAGTCCGTGGTTACCGTTTTGTAAACAGTGTGAATGAAACGGCAGCTCTCTCCCCCCTGATCTTTCTTCTCCAGCAGCTAAATTAACAGGAGGTTACTCTGAGTGACCATAGACTGTATGTGACAAGCTTACAGTTAGTGACGCAACAACACCATAAAAGCTGGTGGGTTGAAAGCAATACGGGAGGTAAAAATAACTACAATAATTGTGATTTATTTATTGTGGCTTTTATGTTTTTAGGTATAAAATGTTATGTAATTCAGGCTTATAGTTCATCCTTCTCTAAAAGCCTTCAACAATGACAATATTCATAGTAATTTAATAAATCCTTCCAACACACATTGTAAAAAATAGCCTACTGTAAGTTAAGAAATCATTCCAATATGTACATCTTCTGATGTAACCAAGGGTGTAACTTTGGTTGGAGAAGTGGGGGGGACACAAAACAGGGTGTCCTCCGCAATGAAACTTTGTTCTCGATTTAATTCCATTTCCTGCCTTTCTACAAATATATATTAGGGACTATAGTGTTAACTAATCCAAGAAAAATGTGTAGTGTATATAATGAGTGTGCAAACTTATCTATCCATGAACCTGTTTTATTTGTGATGACCTCACATCCTATAGAGGGGTCCGGGGGCATGCATCCCCGGTAAGATTTTTTTTTTTTAATTTAAGTTAAATGCATCAATCTGGTGCACAAATTAAGAGATTTATGGATACAGCTCTCAACACTCCTATGAAACAGACCTGTATATATTTTAACACTCCAAAAACCATTAAAATATTCTCACAACCAATAACACATAATTGATATACTCCTCTCTCCTATCTTTATCTTACCTAGTCTGCATTCTTTATTTTTATTTATGCATATTTTACTAATCACTCCCCTTTCAAACTGTGTTTTTAATTCTTTACTGACATTGGAAGAATTGTTTTACTTATTTTGAACAACTATATTAAATAGATGGACATATTTGTTTAGATCAGGGGTTCCCAAAGTGTGAGGCGGGCGCCAGAGAGCTTCAAGGGAGGCGCAGCTGCCAGAAAAAAAAGAGAAACAGTGAAATCTAGCTAGTTAACTTCATGGATGTATAAGGTTAACTTCAGCTAAATGTAGCGAGCGGCAAAATATGGATAGATTTTTTGTGAAGTTACCTAAAGTGAGAGAGGAGACAGCGTCTGTAGGATTTTCATCGACCGGTCCTGATGACACTCCACAGTGTGTTATCTGCAACGAGGTGCTAGCTAATGACAGTATGAGACCATGTAAACTCCGGCGTCATATTGAGACGAAACACCCATGTTTGGCGACCAACCCACAGAAGTTTTTTGACCGGAAGATTGAGGAATTGCAGTCACAGAAAAATGTCATTGACACATTTAGCACTGTGAATACAAAGGCAACCTAAGCATCATACCGAGTGGCGTTACGGATAGCTAAGGCAGGTAAACCTCACAACATTGGTGAAACGTTACTCCTCCCTGCTGCTAAAGACATCTCCGTCTCAACTATTTCTCTCCGAGTGCAACGTATGAGGAAGCTGCCATCCTTAACCTCAACATGTTTAAAACATAAAGATCAAGAGGTTTAAAAAAGCTATTGTTTAATGTTTTAAGGAGGTGACGCTCAGCCAATCCAAAAAGAGAAAGGTAGCGAAAACAGAGCATTTTATGACATTTTCTCTCACTGGACCTCTTTGAAATAAAATTGAATACCCCTGCATTATAGCAACAACAACAATAATAATAATAATAATAATAATAATAATAATAATAATAACAATAATAATAATAATAGCAATAATAATTGGGAGGGGGGCGCGGCTGTGATTATGTTCTCTGAGGGGAGGCTCATCTTCCCACACTTTGGGAACCCCTGGTTTAGACCAAACCGTTTGAGACCCACTGAGATAACTTAGACTAAAGTTTACAATATAATCACTCAGCGAGTCCTTTACCTCCCTGAGCTGATGTTACCTCAGCCTCTCAGTCCGACAGGAGAGGACTCTCCCTCTCCTTATTGTTGAAACAGCTTCTAATCTCCGTTAGCTCCGAGCTAGCACCAGATGCTAACAACAAGCCCCTTAACTCTCTCTGTCTCTCTCTCTCACACAAAATGCGCTCCTGCCACACACACACACAGACGCTCCTCCATGACCACTTTTACTTGCGTAAAAAAAAAAACACATTTGAAAAGTGGGGGGGACACAAACTGGATTTTGAAAAGTGGGGGGGACATGTCCCCCCTGTCCCCAGTGGAAATTACGCCCATGGATGTAACAACAATAACATTATAAATAGTAACATAGCTGAACATGGTATTGCACATTTAGCTTTGAGTGTTACTGACCTGAGATGTTTTTATTACATGAATTAAGGTGACTGAAGCTTTGGGATGCAAACTCATCTGTATGAAAAAGGTGACAAGGATCCGAGCCCCCGGCTCCCCCACCCCACGGAATATCGGCTTTAAAATGTGGATTTTGGCAGTCAGAACAACTAAAGCAGCAGTGTTAATAATAACAGAAACGCCAAAGAGTCACATCTAATAGAAATATATAAAAGCATTTATTTTAATTGTGTAGCAGTCAATTTATAATTTTGGCAGCACTGTTGAGCATTTTGAAAATGTATTTTCATGCCTCTGTGCAAGGCTTAGTCTTTCTATCTTTATAGCCACATGGTGTAAAGTAACTAAGTTCATAAACTCAACAAGTACTATACTTGGGCACAATTTTAAGATACTTGTACTTTATTTAAGTATTTCAATGTTTTGCTACTTTTTCTTCTACTCCACTACAGTTCAGAGGTACAGGGTGTACTTCTACTCCCCTACATGTATTTAATACCTTTAGTTACTTTACAGATGTGGATGAATGATGTGAAATATAATCAAGTGTTAAATCAGACTTTAGTTCCACCTGGAGCAAATCCACAAGCTACCCTGCAGTATACAAAGTCATTCAGACAAGCTGCACCTTTACCAGCTTTGAGAACACTTTCATGATCAATCATTATAAAACATATCATATATATTATTCTGAAATGGACCAATCTGCACAATGACTAATTTTACTGTCGCTACTTTAACTATATTTTGATGATAATACTTTTCTACTTTTACTTGAGGAACATTTTCAATGCAGGACTTTTACTGTAACAGAGTATTCCTACACTCTGGTACTTCTACTTTTACTCAAGTACAAGATCTGAGTACTTCTACTTTTACTCAAGTACAAGACCTGAGTGCTTCTACTTTTACTCAAGTACAATATATATATATATATATATATATATATATATATACTTATACCACCTCTGTTTATAGCCTATGAAAACAACTATTAGAAATAGAAGGCTAAAGCTAACGTTAGCAGATAGTGACAATGTATGCTAGCTAGCTAGCTCAACGATTCCTTAAATAATATTGCTACAGAAAAACTTTTCAGTTCACATCACGCTCTGCCGCTCCGACAGGGAGCTCTGCTCTGAACACCTGAACGGCCCGTTCTAACAGCTGTTCACCAGCGGTCCAGTCTGTCCCACAGTGACTCCGGACAAGCAGGTAATATTAACGAACGCACCCGTAGGTAATGTAGCTGCTGAAGCTAGACCATCATCTGGGAGCAGCAGAGCCGACAGGCAGGAAGACTCGAGCACACAGCTCGCACTTCATTATAATATATAAAAAAAGAACACCATGCGTGTCATGATGGCACATAACAGCTCACGGCCGCAGATTACTCCGGGTCCCAGACCCCCCCATACCCCAAAAATATTTGTATTGCAGAACTACATGAATCACACAAACGACCTATTTTGGATTCAAAACGGCGAATTTCGCCGAAAGGTGACACGTTTGCACATAACATCTGAAACGATGTAACAACACTTTGTGGGTATGCAGCTAGGGATGTGAGGAGTGAGGGACACGGCTTAGAACGGGCGTGTCGCCTGGCAGGACAGGAGAGTGTGTGCACCAGTCTGCCTTGATCTATGAATTCATGTCCGTGACACTCACTGCTGCCCACAGCTGTTTTATAGAAGGAAAACCTCCTTCACTTCGTGAAAGTGTTTTAACCACACACACTTCTACACACACACACACACACACACACACACACACACACACACACACACACACACACACACACACACACACACACACACACACACACACACACACACACACACACCCACACACACACACACACACACACACACACACACACGCACACAAACACACACACACACACACACACAATTGACGAAATCACTGAAAAATATGAATATACTGTATTCAACTTCATTAAAACGTTATTAACGTGCCTAAACTCAGTAATTCACTAAAAATATTTATATTTTAATGGAGCCTCGTCGGCAGATCAGGATCCCAAAGCGTAGCGGAGGGATCTTGATCTTGAAAAATAGTCCGTTGTTACCGTTTTTTAAACAGTCTGAATGAAACGGCAGCTCTCAGCTGTGTATTTACACAATGGCCCATCAACAGCAGCTCTCTCCCCCCCTCCCCCCGGATCTTCCTTCTCTAGCAACTAAATTAACTGTAGTTTACTCTGAGTGACAAGCTTACAGTTAGACACAACACTGTCATTGCAAGTGACCCTCAGTTAGTTGACTTTTATGTTCAACTGCTAAATTCGTTACTGATAAAAAAGGGCTTCTACTGTACCTAATTACCTTAACACTAGAACCGCCAGAGGTTTTTGTATAGGCCTACCTAAACCCGTCAAATCCCGCTATTAGAATGCAATTTTTAACAACATAGGGTGCTACACAGTGTTGAAAGTGTGCCGGTCCTACCCGGTCCTTAGTACCGGTAAGAGATTTCCAGGCGGTCCGGAGGACCAGGAAGAATTGACAGCTCCACCCGTGGAATTTATACTACGAAGGGCAGATATTTTGGTTTGGATTACTGGTCTGGGGGAAGCTCGCGAGTGTGTGTGTGTGTGTGTGTGTGTGTGTGTGTGTGTGTGTGTGTGTGTGTGTGTGTGTGTGTGTGTGTGTGTGTGTGTGTGTGTGTGTGTGTGTGTGTGTGTGTGTGTGTGTGTGTGTGTGTGTGTGTGTGTGTGTGTGTGTGTGTGTGTGTGTGTGTGTGTGTGTGTGTGTATACGTGTGTGTGTTTGTGTTTGTGTATTTTTGCGTTTGTGCGTATTGTGTTTGTTTCCCGGGGAAAACACTAACGAGAAACACCGGCTGCTGTTATGCCTGCTGTGACCTCAAGTTACTCCGTTCTCCGCTTGTAATTATGCCGTTACAAGCTTCTAAATTGTATTTATCATCTGAATTTGCCGAAAAAAGTTTCATATTCTGAAAGCCAAGACTTTGTTTATTTAAAATCAAACAAAACACCCGAACCCCGAAAAACTATTTTTTTACGCAAATCCACGTTTATTTTGAAATGAGCCGTTGCGACTTCCGACTGATTTCGATAGAGCGGGTCACATATTAGCTTTTTCCCACTTGATCAGAACAGCGGGAGGAGAAAAGAATGGAGTGACTGAATGACAGCTAGAAAATTAGGCTACGTGGTAATTAAAGCAAAAATGCAAACGACGATTCTTCAGATGTTTAAGAGAAAGGAGAGAGATGAAGAAACTCAGAATGTGCTTAAAATTTGAAAAACAACGCCCACAGATGACACAGGTGATGATGCTTATTTAGCCCAGAGAATGGACATGAACATGGCCATGTTGAATATAATAAGTTAGCTAACTAGCAAACTGTATATCTCTATATGGGGTGCCCAACCAGTCGATCCCCAGTCGATCTCGAGATGTCTAAAAGTAGAACAACAATATTCTGTTTTATCGTTAATGTCCTACAACAGGGGTGGCCAAACCTTTTGGCTCAGGGGCCACAATGATGTATCAATGTGACAGCCGGGCCGGGGGGCATTGTTTGGTTCCGTCTTGATTCATGTCGGGCTGAGGGTTGTTTTAATCTCATTCTCCCGCGCGCGGGGCGACGTCCACGCGCAGCTGCGACGACCAGGGAGGAAGGGACTTTTCGCGGCGCGCGCGGCGTGTGGACAGTGGGGGATAACATAAATAAAAATTGGATCGTTGTATTTTTAAGGCTTTTTAAGATCAGCGCGGGAACCCTGGCTCATTTATACCAATATTGGACGGGCCGCATTAAACACATCAACGGGCCGCATGTGGCCCGCGGGCCGTAGTTTGGCCACCTCCAGGCTCGGTTCTACGGGGGTGCATAAGGGTCCCAGTTGAATGTTATGCACCCTCACTTGAAAAAGAGAAGGGAGTGAAAAATATTACATATACAATAACAATAATAATAATAATAATAGTAGTAGTAATATGAAGAAGAAGAAGAATATAGTTGAAAATAAAATAAACTGTAATTGTGTTCAAATATTGTGGTCAAATCACTATAGTTAATAACCCCCCCCCCCCCCCCGTCAACGATCGCCGCCGTCTTGGTTCAAAAAAGGTTGGGCACCCTTGCTCTATATAGTCAATGGCTATCTTACTCAGAACACAACATGTACACAGCATACTATTTTAACATTAAATATTTTGCTTTGATATCTTCTATTTTAATCTGCACATTGTGGCATACATTTTATTTTATTAGTATTTTAATTTATGTAACCAATATTCTGAAAATTCAAAGAAAGACAGACACTTGTACATTTTTGACTGTCTGCTGAATTTAGTTATACATTTTTATTCTAATTTATAACAGTTGAGGCCCAGAGGGAGGAAGAGGAGACTCAGCCAGAAGAAGTGGCAGCAGGTCCCTCAGAAGCCACCATAGGTGATGCTAGCCCTACTGCATACCCTTCTATATGGAAAGAAGAACAATATGAACAGTTCAAACAGAAAAATGAATGGATGTATGCTCACAATGGAAGGCTAGGCTGTACCCCATGCCATGATGTGAAGGATCTGGGTGTCATGGCATCCCGTGGTGTTAATATTGCTATTCAGTGGGCTGATGGAAAGATAATCCCAGCTGGTCAATCAAGGGATGTGCAGCTTTCATCACTGCGCAAAAAAATCTGTGAACACAAGAACTCTGCAGCACATAATGAAGCAGTCAAGATTATTCAGACAGCAAATAAAGATATTCTTCTGAACATGAACGCGAGTAGTCAGGAGTCTGTGTTTGAGTCTACTGCCAAGGTATTCATGACAGCCTATTATGTGGCCAAGAACAACAAGCCTTTCACAGACTTTGAGATTCCGATTGACCTGCAGCATGCAAATTCTGCTGATTTGGGACGTGTTTTGCATAGCAAAACTGTCTGTGTTGACATAATTGAGCATGTGTCATCACAGATGAAAAAGGAACTTCTAAAAAACATAATAGAGACCAAGAGCAAAATCACAGTATTGGCTGACGAGTCAACCAGTGTTGGGCACAAATCAACACTAATTGTCTTCCTGAAGGCTAGTGTTGATGGAGACATGGAGCCCATTGCCTTTCCGTTGGACCTGGTTGAGCTGGATAGTATGTCTGCTGCTCATATCAAGGAACAGATTATGGGTTGCTTGCTTAAAAATGGCTTCACTGTTGAGTTGCTGAGAGAAATCGTCATTGGATTTTGCAGTGATGGGGCCAGTGTCATGTTGGGAGTGAAGTCAGGTGTTGGGAAGTTGCTCCAGGATGACTTCCCAGGCATCATACTATGGCACTGCCTTAATCACAGACTGGAGCTTGTTGTTGACCAGGCACTGGATGTGACAGGGGGAACAAATGACTTCCAAGCATTCATGGACAGCCTATATTCATTATATAGCCAGTCACCAAAAAAGATGCGGCAGCTGAGTGAATTTGCTCACAACCTGGACATCGCCCTCAGGAGGATTGGAAAAGTGTTCAGTGTTCGCTGGGTAGCTTCTTCATGGAGGGCAGTCTCTGCAGTTTAGCAGTCTTATCGGGCCTTGGCACAACATTTCCGTGAGGCATCAGAGGATGATACAAGGAACAGCAGAGAGAGGGCCAAATTCAAAGGTCTGCTTTCTAAGTTGTGCTCCATCAACTTCCTGAAAAGTCTTGCACTGATGGCAGATATTCTGATTGAACTTAAGAACTTGTCAGAAATTCTTCAGAACAGGAAGACCACACTCCCAAAGGCCCATGACATCATGACGACGTATGTGAAACACATAGAAAGTTTCAATCGCTACCCAGGACAACATGCAGTTGATGCCAGTCAGGCAGAGGAAGTGATGGAATTCAAGGGAGAGGATTTAAGAGTTGGCAGGTCTCCCATCATTGACTCTGCTCAGTTCATCCGAGCAGTGGCAGACAATATGAAACATTATAGTACCTGCAAGAAATTCAAACCACTTTCACCCCTGGTGCTACATAACACACTTTCAGGAAAAGTCACGGACTGGGAGACTTTAATATTTTATTGAAAAAAAGTTACATTGCACACACACAACACACATCACACAAATTGACCCGATTGGCGGTTCTAGTGTTAAATAAACTCACAAATTAATGAAACCAGTTCAATACGCATTATTCTTAGTCTTATCATTCTTTATGAGTGCAGAAATAGTCTTAAAATCAGATCTGTTTTTTAAATGAAATCTGACGGCAGGCAGTTAGCTCTGATCACCTATGATAAATGCGCCACACCTAATCTGGCCATTCAGCCACAGAGCTCCCTCTATACAAATCAAACTGTAGACGGTGTGAAAGCACCTATTGTTTTAAATAATGGTCGGAATGTGACCTGTGAGCCTTCTGAATTACCGTGGGACAGCACACTCTAAACTAAAATGTTCAATCAATAAAGTAACATCTTATCTTATCTTAATAATATCTTCATATTCATAATAATAATAAATCATACAGTATGTGTCCGAAAGGGAGCAGGAGGAAGCAAACACAAAAATATACAAAAAATATACTGCATATTAAAGCAAACGATTGTAAAGGTAAAAGTATGAGCATAACAAATAAAGAAGTGTAATGTAAACATTTACATTATTATTATTATGATTATTTAATATATAAAGACTATATATTATTGAATTACAAGATTAGATATACTTTAGTTGATCTAAAATATTGATGTGTTCAAATGCTCTTCAAAACACAACTGCAAGTCCATTAAACTTGTCTTTCTGTATTTGTGAATGAAGCGCCATCTCCTGGTTAAAACCTGAAATGGAAAATCTGGCAACGCCCTCTTGGAAAATAGTGGGAGGGCTTAACATTCCTCTATACTGGTTTTAGGCAGGTCGTAGGCAGGAAGCTGTAAACTGGAGTCTGAAATTAAGTGCTACATCTGTATGTTGCTGAACATTTCCACTTGGATGTTGGGCATAAAAGAATGAAAGTAAACATAAGAGGGATTGTTAAAGCAAATATGTTAGAGTTGGGTGCCTTCGAAAGGGGGGAAGTCTACTGTTGATCCTTGTAGAGACGGTGTTGATATGTCTGGCTGCCGTGATGCAGGCCTGACTTTTGAACAGAGAAGGGAGTTGTTGCTGTTGCAAACAGAAATGGAGAAATTGGCAGTGGAAAAAATGAGGGGAGAGGTAGAAATTAAAAGGCTTGAGTTAGAGGAGCGGAGGTTGAATTTACCTGCTGGTGGAGCAAGTCAGTTCTCTAATTTCTCTCGTAGAGCTACTCCGTTTGACGTTGGCAGTAATTTGAGGGTAGTTCCTCAGTTTAGTGAACGAGACCCAGATATTTGTTTCCCCCTGTTCGAGCGTGTAGCTGAGAGCAGAGTGTGGTCTGATGCTGAGGGGACCTTATTGTTACAGTGTGTGCTGACAGTGTTACAACCCGGCTCGTGGGCTGTAACATAAAGCTGGGAGACGAGGCGAGGGTTGTGAATAATGAAGACGTTTATTTTCAATAAACAAAAATGACCAAGCGGCACAAGCAACAGATCCCCGCGGCTGGCCTGGAGAGAGAGCCCAGAGAAGTCCCCCGACGTATCCGGCTTGGCTCTTCTTCTATCCATTCCGCAGGTGTAGCTAATCAGCACTGGAACCTGTAAAAACCCACCAAAACACACTCTGTCGTCACAACAGGTAAAGCCCAGGAAGCCTACTCTGCTCTGACGGTGGCAGAGAGCAAGGTCTAACTAACTGTTAAGACTGCTGTGCTGAAGGCCTTCAAATGAGTCCCTGTGGCATATCGACAGAGGTTCAGGTCCTGGGAGAAGTCTAGCAGACAGACCCATGTTGAGTTTGCCAGGGATCTGGTACTTTTTTTTAGCAGATGGTGCAATGCCCTAAATGTGAATTTGTATGCTGCATTGTGTGATATGATGGTGTTGGAACAATTAAAAAATTCTGTACCCAGCCACATTGCAGTTTACATCAGCTCGTGCAAGGTGAAGACTGCTGCAGAGGCTGCTGTACTGGCTGATGACTACGTGCTGATACACAGGGGCGGTCAGGACTTCAGGGTCCAGGAGGAAGGAATGTGTGGCGCAGCAGGTAGATGGGAGGAGGAAGCTCATGCACACTTGGGTAATGCTGAACGTGCGATGCGAGGGCAGCCACGGGTTGACCCATCAGAAATCTGTAACTTCTGCAGGGGGAGAGGGCACTGGAAAGCGGACTGTCCCAAAGCTAAGGCTAGCAGGGGGAATAATGGGGGCCAGGTTAATTCTGCTGCTTGCGCTGTGTCTGTGATACCCTTACCTGTCATCTCTCCCTGTCAGCAGGTTGTAGCCATGCGAGTTGAAGGAACCAGGTTTGTCTGCATTTTTGTCAAACGGATGCGTGTAATTGGTGGGAAGTGACATCAGCGTGCTGGTAAATATTTTGAGAGACACGGCATTGTATGATTCATCAACACACTCTCACTCCATAAACGTCCAGGAGCGACGCTTGGTCAGGGTCCCGTGGTGTGCAGTTGTGACGCTCCTGGCTCCTTCAGCTACATAAAGGGACGCCAATAGCTTTCAACTGATTGCAATGTATTTCCATCTGTGGCGGATTTTGACGCTCATGGAAGCACGGCATTCGTTTGAATAACGGAGAATTGTACACCCGGAAGTAAGTATTCCCCTTACTGTCGATTGATTTTACAGTAATATCTGCACTACTCATCGACTAAAAAACACCAGATTATCCTTGTTAATAACACAACATTGATTGGTTTAAATTGTGTGCAATGCTTTTGTATTTTCCCCCTTCGATTCGGAGAAACAAATATATTTTCGGAGTAAAGGATGGCAGAAGACACTACACTACCCAGAATCCCCAGCTATCGTTTAGGACTACACCTTGTGCTCTGTTTGACAAACCCCGTTTTTTTTCACCATTCATTCCAATGGCACGTGATCTTCAAATTTCTCCCTGCAGAAAAAAAAAACATGGCCGAACTTCGTTTTATTCTCGGTGGAAAATGCCTATTTTAAATGTAGTTTGGCCATTAAAATGCGTTTTGGTGTCATTTGATGCAAGAAATATGAGTTGTTATTTCAGATTATGTGTGCAGTGGATGTACATGATCTTTAGTTTGCTAGTTATTACGAAGATTACTTCAGGAAATTGCGTCCATAGAACGTTTTCATTGTTACCAAGGTGGTTACTAGGGACGCTGCTATCGATATTATTTCTGTTATGTTGTGTAACTGTTTAATGGTGTTATCTTTATTGCTACCCCCTTCCCCGTCAATGTATAGTGTTGGTCCACAGCGCAAACGTATTAGTTTAACAAAATCCGCATCTAAAGATACGTTATTTTCCCCTGTGCAATTCCAGTCTCACATCTCATATCACATCGTCATTAACAAATAGACCGAAAACATTTAAAAAAATAAAATAAAACTTTATTCCGAGTGTGCTTGCTTTTCTCTTTGAAAGTCATCACATAACGGCATTGTAATACACGGTTCGGCTGCATTAAATATTACATATCTGCCGTAGTTCTCTATTTATAGAGCCCTGATGAGAAGACTTCTAGACAAACATGAGGAACTGCCGCCAACACTGAAAACGTGACGTGGATCATAAATATATCAGCAATTAAACAACATCTTACATTTATTTTCACACAATACGTCTCTTTGCAGGATCAACACTAATTCGGCTGAATTTTATATTTGATCCTTTTGGTAAATAGGCTGTATTTACACCATAAAGGTGCACAGCTGATAGAAAGGGACACCTGGTGGTTAAAGCATGTTATTGAATTTCATTATTTTTATTATTAGATATTAATAGGATCCCTATAAAGTATATTCATTACTCGTTATTCTCTACTAATAGTTAATTAAAGACTGTATATAATGACTATTTTGCACATCCCTTTTTCTAAGGTTTATTGACATATCATATTCACAAACGGTGTAGTTATGCAATGAATGAAAAACTTGGGTCGCAGGTTCCTCAATAGTGCATTACAAGACATCTATCAATATTTGTGCATACCTCCAGCAATGTTAACTATGTTGAAGCACTTATTTTAACTGATATTATACATTATGTATTAAACTCTTATAGGATGTATAGATATTTCATCTCCGGCCTTGTCAGGTATTGAACAATCAATAAATAAAGAACACAGAATTATTAAATATAAAACACAGAATTTGTGTGATTATACTAAATGATTTACAAATAAACACCACTGCATATTTACAAGTTACAACTGTTACACATGCTGATGTAACGCAAATGTGTCCAACTTGGGATCAATAAAGTATATCTTATCTTAAGATGATCGATGGCTACTGCCATATTTGCAGAATTTGCCTCTGAACCTTGACAAGTGCATGTTTTAGGCTTATCAATTAATGTAATGTAATGTAATGTAATGTTATCAATTAACAACAGGAGGGGTCACAAACATAAGACCAGCTGTTAAATAAAGCTCTTCTGACCTTAGCTGGCATGTGGGTATATATATTAATGCTGCCCATTATGGACACAAGCAATTTTCACCCATTTATTAATTATATCTTTTAAATTTGAGTGTTTCCTATCCCCTAAACCTCCAGGGATGAACACAGTATACTGGCAACTTCTCATTATGGGAAATACGAAAACGTCTTTTAAAACTACAACACCCAGTAGAGACGTGCCATAGATAGAGAACATGTTGCGAAACACAATATCTATAGCAGAATCCCTAGCAACAAGTAACAAGTAGTTAATAATAATAAAAGACATTAAGAAAAAGGCATTTTAAACAGTCATTAAAAAGCAACACAATCTACCTGCATTGCATTACTCTAAACCTAAAAAAACAAGACTGCCTCAAGGACTTAAAAACGTGGATGACCTTAAACTTTTTGATGTTAAACACGACTAAAACTGAAGTTATTGTACTCGGCCCGAAGAATCTACGAAACAAATTATCGAAAGATATACTAACTATGGATGGCATTAATTTGGCCTCCAGTGAGACTGTAAGGAATCTTGGTGTTATATTTGATCAGGATTTATCCTTTAACACCCACATAAAATCAATTTCAAGGACCGCCTACTTCCATACGTAACATTGCGAAAATCAGGCATATCTTGCCTCAAAACGATGCAGAGAAACTAGTCCATGCATTTGTTACTTCAAGGCTCGATTATTATCAGGGTGTACCAAGAAGTCAGTTAAGTCGCTTCAACTGATTCAAAATGCTGCAGCTCGTGTACTAACCAGAGTTAGGAAAAGGGACCAGATTACTCCTGTTCTGGCTCCCTATAGAACAAGGATATAATTTAAAATTCTTCTTCTCGCCTACAAAGCCCTTAATGGGCAGGCGCCATCTTACCTTAAAGAACTCATTATACCCTACTGTCCTACTAGGCCATTGAGAAGAATGCAGGGTTGTTGAGTACAAAAGTACAATGGGAGCCAGAGCCTTTTCTTATCAAGCTCCACATTTGTGGAATCAGCTTCCAGTTTGTGTTCGGCCGGCAGACACCCTATCCGTTTTTAAGAGTCCGCTTAAGACCTTCCTTTTTGATAAAGCTTATAGTTAGGGCTGATTAGATTCAGCCCCTAGTTTTGCTGATTATAGGCTTATTTTGTCGGGGGACACCTTACTTCTTCCTTCTCTCTGTCTGTACCTGTGTACTCTCATGTTCCGAATAACCCAGCTCCCCAAAATGTCTTTCTTTTTGGTGTCTATATACGCCGGGATCCGGAGTCATGGATGATCCGGTTGCTGCGGTCCTGTGTCCTGGATCGCGAGCCCTGGATCTTGAGTCGTGGATGTGGTCCTGGATCATAAGTCCTGGATGTATACAGTGGCACCTCCAGAAATGTTTCATAGGGGTGGCCAAATGGGGCAACTGAAAATCTTGGGGTGGCCCACCAAAACCAATAATTTAATTGTTGTAAAAGTATAGACTAGATTAAAACAATGGCAAAGAGAATCACCTACTGATATACTTTGGTTTCTTATTTGACATTTTCTGATACTATTCATCTGAAGTGAATATAATACGGATAGTTAACATTTTTACTTCAAACAACATTTAAAAGAACCTTGTTTTGTGTTATGTATACATGTGTTAGGTGATTTATTGTTTTGTTTTTTATATATGGTAGTTGTTCTTTCCTTTTAAAAAAGACAAATACAGCTTAATCTAAATAAGTTCCTTTATTGTAAGGCACAAAATGTTCAGCATTCTCAACACACACAACGGCAACACAGCATGTTCTTCAGTTATATTATGTCTCTAGGTTATAAATTGTTTTAGACTGAAAAAAGCTGTTTGTGTCACACTGGGATCGAAGATGATTGACATGACTTTATTAAATCAAGTGTTAAAACATGACTATTTTATTTCAACAGGACCCAAAAACACAAGGGGTATAAAATGGTAAATACATACTGTGATTGAACACAAAAACACCATCTATTATTGACCTTTATAGCAAATTCAAAACATTATAAATGGTACAAAACACCACCTTTTAGTATTAGACAGAAAATAGGTGACGAGACATATTTCAATTTTTTTTAGATAAGGCCACTGTGGTGAGAGTAATACATATTGCTTGTATTCCATTTGTTTTGAAAATATATAAACAAACTGGTTACCCTTTTTTTTAATTAGCATACAGAACATTATGAAAACAAACTTGACTAATGGTCAGCTCGTAACCTCAGAACACAGAAGAGGAAAAGATGCATAGATTCTCGTTTCATTTTGAAGGAGCTGCTGACCTAAAGTGTGTAGAAGACTTAAATGAATAAAAAGGTCACAATCACATTAATTAAACTGTACTTAGGTTTTAATTTCACTTTTACAAAACAGAGTTCCACACTTTCTAGCGTATGGCCATATCCTCACTAGCCCTATGCTGCTGCTCCCCTGCCAGCTCTGTCTCTCCTTTACTCATCTTCTTCTTAAAATAAGAAGAGAAGTATGTTGACTTTCTCTTCATTTTCTGCAAATTGACATTACACACAGCAGTGATCAATAGTAGCCTACGCATTACACCAGCCCAGCATACCGACATCATCTAATGTTAGCTTAGCAAGCTAAACTAACGCTAACTAGGATAGCCGCCAAAGTGTGTTTACAGACTAATTATACCTGAATTCAAGCCAGCCTTTACTGAGCCCCGAGCCTGTTTTCCAGGTCTTCCAAAGTTTTTCTCGTTTTAATGCCATTGAACACACATTTTGATCAGAATAACAGCTAAAGGTAAGCATATCTCCGTTTTTTGCTACCTAAAGCTAACACACTAAAGCCTAAAGTGTTGTGGAGCTTAACAGGCAACAAACGTATACGACTTACCTTCCAGAAGTCTGGTGGATTTTTGTCAAGTCAGTAGAAAAGTCAGTAGAAAGAAACGTTTTGCTGCAACCTGCTGCTGTCTGTGCGAATCTCAGAGTGGTGCGCGCGAGTATCAGAGTGGTGCGCGCAAGTATCAGAGTGGTGCGTGCTAGTATCAGAGTAGTGCGCCAAGTATCAGTGTTACCATGGTAGCAGAGGGAGAGGGAGGGGCTGCAGTATGAGCGTTGGAAGCTCAAATCAAGCGACTCGCTGGCTGTGTATTTGTTGTTAAATATCAGATAAACAACTACGCATACGTGACTGACGAGGCGGTGTGTGTGGTGGGGGGGCCAGCCCCCTGGCCCCCCCCTGCTGGCGCCACTGGATGTATATCCTCGTGGATTCATCTTACTATTATACACAAATGCATTTCCAAACATTTGGACTACCTATGTTGCAATGTATTATCTTTTCAATTTACACACGGCATCTATTGCACGTCTGTCCGTCCTGGGAGAGGGATCCCTCCTCTGTTGCTCTCCCTGAGGTTTCTCCCATGTCGCCCTTTAAACTGTGGGTTTTCTCCGGAAGTTTTTCCTTGTACGATGTGAGGGTCCAAGGACAGAGGGTGTCATATTGTCATACTGATATTCTGTACAAACTGTGAAGTCCACTGAGACAAATTTAACATTTGTGTTATTGGGCTATATAAATAAACATTTATTTATTGATTGATTGATGAACGATACATTTCTTAAATTGAATGAGGACAAAACTGAAGTCCTACTTGTTGGCCCCAAATCAAAAAGAGAGATGCTAAAAAATAATCTAGGAAGCTTAACCACTTGGATTAAACCGGAGGTGACAAGTCTCGGTGTCATCCAGGACTCAGTTTTGAACTTTTAAACAAAGTGACCAAAATAGCTTTCTTTCATCTCAGAAACATTGCGAAGGTACGATCATTCCTAAATCAAAATGATGCAGAGAAGCTAATTCATGCTTTTATATCTAGCCGACTTGTCTACTGCAATGCACTATTCACTGTCTCCCCAAGAAAACTATTGGAAGACTCCAGCTCATTCAAAACTCTGCAGCTAGACTACTAACTAATACCAAAAGGAGGGAACACATTAGTCCTGTCTTAGCTACTCTACACTGGCTTCCTGTAACTTTTAGAATTGATTTTAAGGTGCTTATCCTCACATACAAAGCTCTAAATGGACAAGGACCCAGCTACATTGCTGTCTCTCTAATAAACTACACACCCGGCAGCGATCACCAGATGCAGGTCTATTAGAGGTCACCAGAAAGAGTCATAAGAAGATCGGTGATGCAGCCTTTGTAAACTATACGCCCCAAAACTGTGGAACACGTTACCCAACAATATTAGGGAAGCCAATACGTTAAAAATGTCTATCTCTTTACCAAAGCATTTTACTGACTTTACACTATTATACTGCACTATTTCTCTATGAAATTATATTATGAAATTATATACTATTATACTGCACTATTCCCCGTGTTTTTATGTTTAATTATTTTATCCCACTTTATTCTTTGCTCTTGCTGCTGTTTTTACACTACTTTTATGTCTTATTTCTTACTGATGTAAAGCACTTTGAACTGCAATCCCCTGTATGAATGGTGCTATACAAATAAAGTTATTATTATTATTGTTTAAACAAAGTAATTTATTTAACGAAAATTCACTCGAATATAAATACACACAAACTACTACAACATAAAAACATAGGATAAACATACTGCACACTAGAAAATTGGGCAAAGTAGTAGTTTTAAGGCAATTAGTGTGAGTTCAAAGGGCAAAGAACAGCCTGCGGAGGAGCTGCTGTGAAATATGTGTCATGTCCGTGCCAAAATCAGACAACATTCAATGTTGCCCAGTCCAAGATCTCCTCTAGGACTAGCAAGAGGATCAAACTTTGCGGTGAGTTGCTCCATGTCCTCATCGCTTAGCAGGTGCTGGTTTCGAGGTACGGTGACCCTCTCTGGCCAGTCCAATGCAACATTACATTACATTACATGTTACTTGTTAGACACTTTCATCCAAAGCGACAACATCCCCTGCATCAGCTCCACCCTCTCTTTCTGGCTCCTCCTGAGCATCTCCTTGTCCTCCACCAAAGAGGCTCTGCATGGCAGAAGTGTTCTGGCCCTGCCGTTCCAGGCAACCTTGGACAAAAAGTTGTTTGGGACTCTGGTGTCTTTCGGTCCTCAACCCATGATTGTTCCACTGGTCCAAAAACACCTGTAGGTCATGGTTTATGCGCGGGAGATAGACATAATGCAAGGCCCACATGTGCATTTCATTGTCTATGTCTATTATGCCTTCACTCTCCAGGAAGTTGAAGAGGTCGTAATAGACATTGCTAACACCTCGCCACAGGTCGCCCCAGACCTGTGCTTCTTCCACTGAGAGCACTGCCTCTGTGAGAGCCTCTGAAGATGTTCATCATTAGGCAGACAGAGTTGTTTTCGCCCCCATGGTCGGTTCTGACCCTCGAGGGCACACCATACTTGGCCACCGCGTCCATGAAGCTCGCCATCATGGTAGTGCTCCTGTTGTTGTCTGAGGCCCGGAGGAAGACGACCAGGCGGCTATACCCATCTATACCCCCATGAATGACAATCCTCCACCTAAAACAAAAACATGAATGTAGGAGCCATATGTTAAAATGTATTGTTTGATATATTTGAATATAATAATCCTTTGTTGTTAGTGCCATTATATCATTTATTTGAACCAGCCGTGTGAAATTGACGGCATACGATCGCAGCTGTTCGTGATTATGAGACGTTATAGCAGACGGCAGCTGCTGGTGATTGGGGGGTGAGAAGGAGAAAGAAGCACCGAGCAACATAGTTTTTTGACCTGAGAGAATACAGGACTGTCTCAGAAAATTAGAATATTGTGATAAAGTTCTTTATTTTCTGTAATGCAATTAAAAAAACAAAAATGTCATACATTCTGGATTCATTACAAATCAACTGAAATATTGCAAGCCTTTTATTATTTTAATATTGCTGATTATGGCATACAGCTTAAGAAAACTCAAAAATCCTATCTCAAAAAATTTGAATAGTTCCTCAGACCAAGTAAAAAAAAAAGATTTATAACAGCAAAACACAATCAAACATTTGAAAATGTCCATTAATGCACTCAGTACTTGGTTGGGAATCCTTTTGCACGGATTACTGCATCAATGCGGCGTGGCATGGAGGCAATCAGCCTGTGGCATTGCTGAGGTGTTATGGATGCCCAGGATGCTTCAATAGCGGCCTTTAGCTCATTAGCATTGTTGGGTCTGGTGTCTTTCAGCTTCTTCTTCACAATACCCCACATATTCTCTATGGGGTTCAGGTCAGGGGAATTTGCAGGCCAATCGAGGACAGTAATGCCATGGTCAGTACACCAGTTACTGGTGGTTTTGGCACTGTGGGCAGGTGCCAGATCATGCTGGAAAATGAATTCCTCATCTCCATAGAGCTTTTCAGCAGACGGAAGCATGTAGTGCTCTAAAATCTCTTGGTACACAGCTGCATTTACTCTGGGCTTGATGAAACACAGTGGACCAACACCAGCAGCTGACATGGCTCCCCAAACCATCGCTGACTGTGGGAACTTCACACTGGATTTCAAGCAACTTGGATTTTGCTCCTCTCCAGCCTTTCTCCAGACTCTGGCGCCTTGACTTCCAAATGAAATACAAAACTTGCTTTCGTCTGAAAAGAGGACTTTGGACCACTGTGCAACTGTCCAGTGCTTCTTTTCCTTAGCCCAATTCAGACGCCTCTTCCGTTGTCTTGAGTTCAGAAGTGGCTTGACCATGGGAATACGGCTATTGTAGCCCATTTCCCGGACACGTCTGTGAACAGTGACTTTTGATACCTGGACTCCAGCTTCAGTCCACTGTCTTTGAAGCTCCCCCAAATTCTGGAAGCGACTCTTCTTCACAATGCTGTTAAGGCTGCGGTCATCTCTCTTGGTTGTGCAGCGTTTCCTGCCACATTTCCCCCTTCCAACAGACTTTTTGTGGATGTGCTTTGAAACTGCACTCTGTGAACAGCTTGCTCTTTGAGAAATTTCTTTTTGTGTCTTACCCTCCTGATGGAGGGTGTCAATGACGGTCCTCTGGACAGCAGTCAGATCAGCAGTCTTCCCCATACTTGTGATTTAGTTTACTGAACCAAGCTGAGTGTTTTTCAAGGCTCAGGAAACCCTTGCAGGTGTTTCGAGTTAATTAGACGATTCAAGTGATTCGTTGAACACCCTCCTAGTATACTTTTTCATGATATTCTAATATTTAGAGATAGGATATTTGAGTTTTCTTAAGCTGTATGCCATAATCAGCAATATTAAAATAATAAAAGGCTTGCAATATTTCAGTTGATTTGTAATGAATCCAGAATGTATGACATTTTTGTTTTTTTAATTGCATTACAGAAAATAAAGAACTTTATCACAATATTCTAATTTTCTGAGACAGTCCTGTATGTGTTTGTATTTGATACCTTTTTGTGTAAGTAAAAAACAAACTATCCCGAGACGTATTTTGTCCGAGTCAAGCTTATTTGCTATCTGTGAGCCGAATTTTGGATGACTGGAACTACAATGAATATATAATATATAACGAGTTTGATGCACAATACATAAACTGAAGAAGGAGTTTGGGTTTTGTGGCCTACTGATAGAAAGTATCCATCTTCAAAGTCTGGTATTGGTCATATTTACCTTATTAATTTGTGGTTTCAGTCTCTGTGACATTGCTCGTAGTGCAGCTGCTTCTGGGTCTATCCGCCTCATGCTGTCCCGCACTCTGCGTCTCTGTATCCATATCTGCTGGGCCTGCAGCTGCGCCCTGACAGATTCAGGGCCAATCTGGTTATTCCCAGCCACTATCTCCTTGATGAGGTCGTCTAGTGCAGCATCTGAGATGGTGGAGTATGTCCCAGAGCGCGGCATGTGGAACTGCCTGAAAAATAAACATGTTTTAAATATATGAGACCTACTATGGAGTCAGATTTGGGTCAATATTCTAGCGCGCAAAACAAGCTACTCACGATCGGATAATGTGCTTTTACACGCAGGGCCGCCTTAATGCACGGGCTGACCTGGGCTGAAGCCCAGGGGCCTACGGAGATCGGGGGCCTATCATGTGCAAATTAAAAAAAAAAAAAAAAAAATTCTATTTTTTTATTTTTTTATTTCGGGTGTTTTTAAAAGAAATATTAAGTAAACAAAGTCTTGGCTTTCAGAATATGAAACTTTCATTTCCAAAATCACACGATAAATACATTTTTGAAGCTTGTAAAGGGAAGACAACAGCTCTCCCTCGCCACTCTGCTGTTCCACAGCGCCGCCCCCCCTCCCTCCACTGAAATTATTAATGTAAGACGTATAGTAATCATAGATAACACGGCAAGGTCCGTTACAGTTTGTCTTCATCTGATTTTAAAAAAACAAAGTCTTGGCTTTCAGAATATTAAACTTGTTTCGGTAAATTCAGATGATAAATACAACTTTGAAGCTTGTAACGGCATAATTACAAGCGGAGAAAGGAGTAACTTGACGTCACAGCAGGCATAACAACAGCCGGTGTTTCTCGTGAGTGTTTTACCCGGGAAACAAACACAATACACACAAACGCAAATATACACAAACACCCACACGTCAGAATGAGAATATGTTTCACATGTGACTTATTCAAATTGCGAGTGATTGAGTGAAGAAAAAGTTTGAGAGTGGCACTCGGAAAAGGAAATTGTTGAGGGAAAAGGAGTTTCGAGACAAGCAGCTGTTACAAAAAATGCCGAAGCTTACAGGTTATTTTAAACCTGTAGGCCAGGATGAGGAGGAAGGACAGATGAGTTCTGTACCGAGCGGTAGCGGTGCCGGCCGCGGGGCCTCGGAGACAAGTAGGCCGTCTGGTTCTGATAGCGATGGAGTAGCGGGAGAGGAAAAACAGACAGAGGGACATTATCTGTTGGAGGAGATGGAGAGGACGACGAGGACTTGCTACGTGGACCGGACAAATGGGTCTGTGTTTGTGTGTGTGTGTAGGAACAACTGGTTATGGTGTGTTGGTTTGTCTGGTTGTCTATCAGCCGAGGTTTAGACACAGGAAATTGTAATCAGGTCCTTGAGAGATTCCTTACAAATTCAATATTTTGGGATTTATAGTGCAGCCTTTACTCTGAAAGTATTGAGCTTCCATACTAATGAACAACCGCATAACTCGTCCACCTTCGAGCGGTCCATTCTCCATCCGTCCTCGTAGGATCTGGATGGATGTTAGGGGGGGCGGAGGGGCGGAGGGGTCCGGTTGCCAACGGCAACCGGACAAATACATGAGGGAGGCCCGATACGTCACTCATATGGAGGAGAGGACCAGGCGCGTGTAGAGCAGAGTGGAGAAGTGCGATCACAGAGCCTGCCCAGGCTATAAATTGTAGATCATTCTCATGACTTTGATTTGTTGTTTAAATAGGGGGCCTACAAAAACTATCAGCCCCAGGGCCTGATGGCAGGTTAAGGCGGGCTTGTTTACACGCGCATGAAATGACCCTCGCACGCAGATTAAACCCCCGCGAGCGGCTATGTGCCAGAGCCAGTGGCTCCGCCCTAAAGTGTCAGAAACGTTTCACGCGTGCGCAGACAGACTCCGTGAGCGAGTGAGGCTGACACTCCCGCGAGCGAGCAAGAGGGCTGTTTCTCTCGCGTCTAAACTCTGCACACTGATATGGGCAGACAGTTCAAATCAGATGTTGTGAGGCATTTGTGCGGCAGGTTAGGTGTGAAGAAATCCTACTTTGATTAAGCTAAGGATCGCTGGTGTTTTATTTGGTTTTATTCAATTCTCTTTGGTTCTCTAGCCCCTCATGCTATAATCATGTGTCTTTTCTCCATTCCTGTTCATGTGTCCTCTCGCAATTATCACTGGCCCCGTGTATCTCCTAATCGATTTAACCGGCCTGCTCTTGTCTATCCCCCTGGACTACTGCAATGCACTCCTCATCGGGATCCCTAAGAAAAACATCCAGAGGCTCCAGAACATCCAGAACAGCGCTGCTAGGATCCTGATGAGGGTGCGCAAATATGATCATATCACCCCCATCCTGAAGTCACTACACTGGCTCCCCGTGGAATTGAGGATCGAATTCAAGGTCTCCGTCCTCACACACCAGTGTATCTATGGAACAGCCCCTCCATACCTCAAGGAACTCCTCACCCCCCTTACCTCCGTGCGGACCACCCGCTCCAGCAACTCAAACCTCCTCAAACCCCCGAGGACTAAGCTCCGTACCATGGGAGACCGGGCCTTCTGCTCGGCTGCCCCCAGTCTGTGGAACGCTCTCCCCGACCACATGAGAGCATCACAGACCGTGGAGGTTTTTAAAAAAGGCCTCAAAACCCACCTCTTCAATAGAGCCTTTCCCTAGACCTTTTATTTATTTATTATCACCCTTTTATCTTATTTTATTCTTTTTACTTATTTATTTTTATTTATTGCTTTTTATTCTTTTTACGATGTTAGCACTTCGGGATTTGAATGCAAATATGAAGTGCTTTATAAATTAAAGCCATTATTATCATTATTATTATTATCCCACATGCTCCACTGAGATCCAACATCTCGTTTCAGGGGGCCTGTGGAACTGCCAGTCAGCTGTTCTTAAGGCTGACTTCATCTCTGGCTACGCTTCCCTGCAGTCTCTGCATTTCCTTGCTCTCACTGAGACCTGGATTAATCCATCCAACACATCCACCCCAGCAGCTCTCTCCACAGCATATTCCTTCTCCCATACACCCAGACCCTCTGGCAGAGGAGGTGGCAATGGTCTCCTGCTCTCTCCCAACTGGAGCTTTTCCCTCTTCAAGCTACCTTACTTCACTCCTTCCACCTTTGAATTCCATGCCGTCACAGTAACCCATCCTATACAATTAACCATTGTTGTTCTCTACCGTCCACCAGGCGCCTTGGGGGACTTTTTGGAGGAGTTAGATAATCTCCTCTCACACATCCCTGAAACTGGCCCTCCCGCTGTACTTCTCGGAGACTTAAACCTCCAGACAGGGAAGATAGACAAACTAACATCTTTGTTAACCACCTTTGCTTTCCCACTGTCTCCATCCCCACCAACTCATAACGCTGGCAATGTCCTTGATCTCATATTCTCAAGGAACTGCACTACTTCTAACCTCTCTGTAAACCCGCTTCACACATCTGATCACTTCTTCATTTCATTCTCTCTACCCCTTTCCAAACATAACAACCTAATCTCTTCTAACTCTGCACCTGTCCGCCGCAACCTTCGTTCCTTCTCCCCCTCTACCTTTGCCTCATCGGTGCTCACAGCCTTCCCTTCCTCTGGGTCGTTCCAACTCCTGCCTCCAAACTCTGCTGCAGAAACTCTCCTCTCTACTCTCTCATCCTCTCTGGACTCTCTCTGCCCTCTCACATCTCGGCAGGCTCGTCAGTCCCCTCCTGCTCTCTGGCTAAATGACGCACTGCGTGCTAATAGAACCATCCTTAGGGCAGCAGAGCGGAAATGGTGGAAATCCAAACAACATGACGACCTCCTAACCTATCAGGCTCTCCTCTTCTCTTTCTCTGCTTCCATCTCTCAGGCAAAAAGCACTTTCTTTCAAGATAAGATCCAATCTTCCTATTCCAATCCCCAAAAACTATTTTCTATCTTCTCCACCCTCTTGGACCCCCCCAAAGCCCCTCCCCCCTCCTCCCTTCTGTCAAGCGACTTTGTTAACCACTTTGAAAAAAAGGTTGATGATATTCGCTCTTCTTTTTCTGACTCACCTTTACTCACCGCTGGATCACCAGACACACCTTTCACCCACACACTGACCTCCTTCTCCCCTCTCTCTCCAAGTGAGGTTCTTACCCTCATTATCTCTGCCCGTCCTACCACCTGTCCTCTGGACCCTATCCCCTCAAACCTCCTTCAGACTATCGCTCCTGATATTCTACCGTTTCTCACCCATTTCATCAACACTTCTCTAACTTCTGGTCACTTTCCAAACAGTCTCAAGGAGGCAAGAGTAAACCCTCTCCTAAAGAAACCCACTCTCAACCCGTCTGATGTTATAAACTACAGGCCTGTCTCTCTCCTCCCGTTCCTGTCTAAAACACTTGAACGTGCTGTCTTTAAACAACTCTCCTGTTATCTCCATCAGAACAACCTTCTGGATCCGCACCAGTGTGGTTTCAAGGCAGGTCACTCCACAGAAAGTTAGGTGGTCCATGAGTGTTTTTTATTGGTTAAGTGGTCCTTGGTATGAAAAAGTTTGAGAAACACTGCGCTAGTGGATTGTCAAAGGGGGAGCCTCGTTGCGGGGAAATTATCAGATGGCTAGTCCGCCCCTAAAAATATCTATGCAAACGTTATTATTAATAATAATTTAAAAAAAAAAATATTTTAAAAAATAATCAATTATTTTTTATAAAATTTTTTTTTAAATTTTCCATTTTTATTTTGTAATCATCTCGCGACCCCCACTCGGGGTCTCGCAACCCCCACTTTGGGAACCCCTGCTCTGCATCAGGTAAAGCAAATGTACTGTCCCTGTGTTCACCTAAGGCCAATTCAGACACCATGTCACAATTCTGTCTGATAAATGCTAAAGACCTGGAAGACATTATCCAACATCTGAAATCCTCCTCCTGTAGCCTCGACATCATCCCGACAGGATTTTTCAAAACTGTTTTTCATTGCTTGGCCTCAGATATTACACATAATAAACAAGTCTCTTCAATCAGGTGTATTTCCCCAGGCCCTGAAAACTGCAATAATTAAACCGCTCCTAAAAAAGCATAACCTAGACAAAACCATAATGAATAATTACAGGCCAATATCAAACCTTCCCTTTTTAAGCAAATTGATTGAAAAAGCAGTTTTTCAACAGTTCAGTAATTTCATGTTTTTAACTGACGGTTTTGATGTGTTTCAGTCGGGCTTTCGACCTAACCACAGCACTGAAACTGCACTCGTAAAGGTCTTAAATGACATCCAGTTGAACACAGACAGTGGCAGAATATCAGTGTTAGTATTATTAGATCTCAGCGCTGCCTTTGATACCGTTGACCACAACATATTGCTAGACCGTCTTGAAAACTGGGTGGGAGTTTCAGCAACAGCTCTAAACTGGTTTAGCTCCTACATGAAGGACAGAACAAACTTTGTCTCAATAGGCAATTACAAATCAATCCTGATAAATATGCCATGCAGGGTTCCTCAAGGCTCTATCTTAGGATCTTTGCTTTTTAATATTTATATGCTACCTCTGGCTGAAATTATTAAAAAGAGCGATCTAAGCTATCACATCTATGCAGACGACACCCAGATTTATTTTCAAATTACACTGGGAGGCTACTCTCCGATTAGAACACTGAGCAAGTGCATTGAGCACATCACTGACTGGATGACTCAGAACTTTCTCCAATTGAACAAACAAAAAACTGAGATCATTATTTTTGGAGCAAAGAAGGACCGATTAAAAGTAATCACAGAGCTTCAGTCGGCAGACTACAAAGTAACTCACAAAGCAAGAAATCTAGGTGTAGGGATGGACTCAGACCTGAATTTTAACAGTCACATTACAACAGTTATTAGGTCTGCATACTACCACCTGAAGAATTATCAAGGATTAAAAAACTAATGTCGCAACAGGACTTCGAAAAACTTGTCCTTGCTTTTATTTTCAGTAGACTCGACTTCTGCAATAGTGTATTCACAGGGCTCACTAAAAAATCTATCAGAAAGATGCAGCTGATTCAGAACGCTGCTGCTCGAATACTCACTGACACTAGAAAAGTGGATCACATCACTCCGGTTCTGAGATCATTACACTGGCTTCCAGTCTGCCAAATAATTGATTTTAAAACACTACTGCTAGTTTTTAAATCACAAAATGGCTTAGGACCGAGGTATATAGACGACCTACTCCATCACTATGAAGCATCCAGGAGTCTCAGGTCTTCTGGGTCGGGTCTGCTCTCTGTTCCGAGAATAACCACTAAACATGGAAAAGCAGCTTTTAGTTATTATGCCCCAACAATTTGGAACAAACTGCCTAAATCGTGAACGTCCGCCGAAACACTTCCTATTTTTAAATCCCGACTAAAAATGCACCTATTTTAATTGAGCTGCCCATACTCACACTATGCCTTTTTAGTCATGTATTCTGTACCAGCTGTGTTTATTTATTTATTTAATTTCATTACCTTTGCTTATTATGCCTGTTTTTAAATGCCTTTTTAATAATGTATTTATGCTGTATTTGTTCATAAATGTCTTTTTCTTTTAGTCTGTAAAGCACTTTGAATCGCCACGTGCTGAAAAGTGCAATATAAATCAAATTGCCATGCCTTGCCTTGCGGCAGTTAGACTCTGACGTCACCAGGGCTGCCAACACTCACGCATTGAGCGTGAGAGTCACGCAATTAACCCATATCTCACGCCTCACGCTAAGTTTTCGTCCAAAATAAATGTATAATATATCAATATAAAAATAAAGTGAAGGAAAAGCAAACCGAGTGGTCTACGAAATGAGACGGTCTTCTGGCTTAGTTCAGTAAAGTCGGAACGATATAGGGAGATTCGGATTTCACGGATCAATAACTCATGAACAAAACGTTATTCAGACACAAATGACGTCTCCTAAGTTAACCGTGGTAAGGTTGACAACGAACTACAATCACATTTTTATCAAAAAAAGCAAACGCGCCGTCCTCCGAGCTGGACACGTTACATTGGTCTCTATCCGCACCCGGAGAAGAAACGAGTGCTCAGGGACCGTCTGCAAAGTGCAACTCCGAAAAAAGAGAATACAATAATATTCAATCACTATTATACAGCTTATTACTACCTAACTCACCACACACATCAATGCTCTCCTGTGTGTCATAATACAGCAAGGAGTTTGGACGAATATGCTTTTGAATAATTTTGGGGAATATTTATAAGGTAAAATCTTCAATAAATATGGTATCATCTTCAATAACTTTACTATTATACAGTATATTTCTACCAAACTCACTATTTGCATTGTTGTTGTTGTTAGCATCTGGTTAGCTAGCTGTGCTAACGGATATTAGAAGCTGTTTCTAAAACAAGGAGAGGGAGAGCTCTGTCCTGTCAGACTGAGCGAGATACAGCTCAGTGAGGTAAGGGACTCTCTGAGTGTTTAGATAGTTAACTTTAGTCTAGTTATCTCAGTGGGTCTCAAACGGTTTGGTCACCATTTATGAGAATAAATAAAAAAACAGTTATGAAATACTATATGACAGTAAAACAAGAATACAGTTTAAAAGGGGAGTGATTTGTAAAATATCCATAAAGAAAAAGAAAATCTGTTTATAGTTCTGTTTCATATGGGTTTTGAGAGATGTGTCCATAGATCTCTTAATGTTGCTCTCAAAATGCACCAGGTTGATGCATTTAACTTCAATATTTAAAAAAAAAAATCATGGTAGAGTTTATTTTTAAGCATTTACCGGTAAATCTATTTTATTTTATTTAAATACTCATGTTTTTTAAATGTATGTATTGAAATTTATTATAATCTGTATAATTCCTGTCAATTCTAAAATATATTGAATGTAATTACTTAGAGGTTAAACAATAGCAGGACACTCACAGAAATGAATCATGGTAGAGTTTATTTTTAAGCATATAAATCTATTTGATTTTATTTAAATACTCATATTTTTTAAATGTATGTATTGAAATTAATTATAATCTGTATAATTCTGTCAAATCTAAAATATATTAAATGTAATTACTTAATACATATTAACATGGTTTAAATAATCATAGCTGTGGCACAAAAAAGATTTCCCGCCGTCAACTTGGGGGAAGTGAAGTCGGGAAACAGGAAATGACATCCTTATTTTCCGTTGGACCACATGTGGTACCTCAGGTTTAATGGTGAGTAATCCGAGTCATCCTTTGTCTACTTACATCCATCTGTGTATTATTCGTGCAGTTTTTATCATATTACATTAATATCAATTCATTGATGATCAAATCTACGTAGTTTGTGATGATTGTAAGCAGTTTTATCTTTAGTCCTACTACGTGTTGTGTACCAGCGCTCGCTAGCTAACGTTAGCTAGCAATTCACTAAACTTGGTGCTCTATGCTGAGTAGGAAAATAATCAATGATTGGCGAATTGAAATGCATTTCATTCAAAGCTTTTCGGGTAGGGGTGCATTTTTTTTAGACACTTTTTTAGATTTAGACAAAAAGTCTAAAGTTTTACATATCTGTGAATATCTCCGAAACGGTTTATTATAGAGAGATGTGTTTTTGTGTTTGTCCGTTTGTTTACATAGAAATGTTTGAATCTAACTTGTGTCAGTGCATACATTTTCTATATATACATTTATTTTTTTGAACTTCTGGAATGCACTTTTTCAGTTTGCAATCCCGTTGCATCAGTTCAAGTGGCCTTTTTTTTTTTTTTTTGGCGCCGAGAAGAGGAGCCATTTTGGCGCCCATGTTGACCGATTATGTTGTTCGTTTCGGCGTCTGGTCTATTTTGTGCGCGAGCCGCGAGCAGAGGCGCGGGAAGGTATTTTGAGTGGGGGTGCTGAGGTGCTGGACTCCAGTGAACACTATTACGGGCACTATAGAGCACGCACAAAAAAACTCCCCACACGCAAACACACAGTAAACCCGCGACTGTTACAATGAAGGCTCGATAATCAGCTCACGGCATATAGGCAGGGGTAAAGTGCTATTTTTTACGAGTGGGGAGCGGACCTCACCTCCTCTAGGGGGGTCCGGGGGGATGCTCCCCCGGGAAGATATTTTTTAAATATTGAAGTTAAAAGCATCAATCTGGTGCACTTTGAGAGCAACATTAAGAGATCTATGGATACATCTCTCAACACCCAGATGAAACACAACTGTAAGCAGATGTTCTTTTTCTTTATGGATATTTTACAAATCACTCCCCTTTCAAACTGTATTCTTGTTTTACTGCCATATAGTATTTTATAACTGTTTTTCCTTTATTCTCTTATTTTTTTTATAACTATAATGATCATATGAAGGTGTGCCACGGAAATAATCTTTTGAATAATTTTTAACCAAACCGTTTGAGACCCACTGAGATAACTTAGACTAAAGTTAACTATCTAAACACTCAGAGAGTCCTTTAGCTCACCTGAGCCTCTGAGAGGAGAGCTCTCCTCCAGCTTGTTGTGGAACAAACAGCTCCGTATGTCCGTTAGTGCAGCTAGCTAACCAGATGCTAACAACACGGTCCCTGCTGCTGGCACCGGTCCCTCTCTCTCTCCCCCTTTCTCACACACACTAAATGCGCTATTTCCGCACACACACAGAGCCGCGAGCTTGAATGACACAAGCACACTTTTATTTCCATGCAACTCTCTGATTGGTCTGGTGTCTTGCCTCTGTTGCATTCACTGAACACGGGAAATTACAGTCCTGCCGTCCTTTCTAGTGTCTTGATGAGGTTCACGTAAAGCACGGTTAATGTATTATATTATTGAGGTAGAATTGTCCGGGGCTACAGAAAAAACATTCGGGGCAGGCCAAAATATTATGTTACCAACAATGTGGAATTTATTGGCTACATATTACACAGATTATGCACAGCGGGAGCAGCAATAACCGTCAAATAATAATTCAGACAGGGGAGCTCCGCACCCCCTGCCTGCCGCTAGGGGGTGCTGCAGCGCCCTCAGCACCCCCCTTCCCGCGCCCATGGCCGCGAGTGATCATGTCAAACCGGGCAGGAAGTCAAACATAAAACAACGGGAGAATCCGGTCAATTTTCAAAATAAAACACTGCGACTGACAAATACGATTTTGAGTCAATAGGATAAATTCATTGATAACAGGAAATTCAAATGGCCTAAAATGTCTGATCTTGCAGAAGGTTGGATGTGTGAAAAAAAAAATGTGTTTGAAAACTGATGTTTTTGCAGCCAGGGGTGAGCTTGTTGTTTGTGTGTTAATAACATAACTGACTTATTGTTCTTTGTATTCATTCACAGGTGCTATGTGAATGTGGCCATGCAAATTGTGTGACAGTTAACTATCTTCCAGGTATGAGTTGATAAAACATTTTAGGCTGAGACATTTCCACCATGGCCGCACATGCCGATATCCATGTCCATATGTAGAGTGTCCTTGCTTAGAATTTGGTGGTCAAAGGTCAAGGTTAGAGTGACACAGCTCATTGTTCTCTGTTCCCTCCATCTTTCAGGACATCGAATGCCGTGAGGCCGAGGCAGACGTCGCAGGGACGACCATGGTAATTTACACCGTTCGAGCTGAGAGTAATCATCCTGATGGTCCTGGTGGACGCTTTGCAGATGTCGGTGTGGTCCTGGAAGGGGTCGAAGTTCTCCACAACCTCCAGAGTATCAACCATGCATGCGTGATTCTTTATGGGTTGATCTACACACTTAATCTAAGCTATCCAAAAAGCTTGAAGAATACATTCAAAGTTTACCAGAAGATCCTGATGGACCTGGAATCGTCCAAGCTTTCCCCCAAAGTACAAGCACTGAAACTCAAATTGCTCAGGTGATTCACACATATCGAACACACAGAAAGCTAGAAACGGCAGGTGCTCAGTCAACACTTTGTTTAACCTTCCTAACTTGCCTCTGTTCTATTAAAGTTAGAAAACATTTTACATGTTCCATCTACAGCAGTAGATGACTTGGTTGAAGAGCTACACTACCTGCTGAGTACTGTGTCTGTGTGAAGAGAAGAGGTTTGCTTTAATGTTAATAAATGTGTTGAATCAACAAGGTGGTCTGATTGTATGAATCATTGAGATATTGTTGAATGGAAAATAGAAAGATTAATTGGATATTAATCACAAAAATACATAAATCTAATGCATTTTGATTTAATTTAAGCTTAATTGTTATGTATTTCAAACACATACACATTATTCATCTTGAATAGGTAACCTAATTACTATGTAATTCAAACAAATATACTTAATGTATTCTGAATACATAATCTGATTAATATGCATTTAAATTCAATAAATTATATTAATACTGAATACATAAACCCGGTGAATATGCATTTCAAATGAATAGGCTTTATTACACTGATGCATATGCATCATGTAAAGTTTATTAGGTAGGTTTATGTTCAAAATATTAAAAAAAATTAATGGAACTTTGTCATGTAATTATTTTACATATATCTTAAAAGTTAGGGTTAAATATTTCTGTGAGTGTATATGTGTATTCCACTGTAGCGCCCGGTATATTAATGGGAAACTCTAGTTTGTACATCTTCAATATATTTGTAACACTGTACACATGAACATTTCTTTTTTTCGGTTCACCAAAAAAAAAATCTCACTCCAAGCTTAACTCAAATGTTGGCAGCCCTGCGTCACTGTCGAGACGGCAGTGGCCGAATCCACCTACTTTAGGCTTCTCAGTAACTGCAGAATCTTATGGGTGACGTCACGGACACTGTCCATTTTTATACAGTCTATGGATGGCGCAGAAAAATCAACTTCCGGTGATACAGAGGACCGAGGAGCGAGGAAATGAAAAATAAGGGAATTCAAGCAGCCTGGGTCACATTACATGGAGGTTCTTTAAAAATGACACTATTTTCTATTTAAAATATGAATGTTAAATCAATAATGTACACACCAGTTATTAAAATAAGTGTGCTGTATGAGACCAATTGTGGCTAAAAATAACATCGTGATGTCATGACTATTAAGCCTGGAGGTGCGTCCATAAACAATGAATGGAATACCGAAAGTTAGTTTTCTTCAAAGTATCTTTATTATACTGTAATGTGCTTATCTCTGAAACAAAATGTTCCCATGAACTCATTACATAATGTTATCAGAAAATGTTGCAATGCAGATAAAAGGCAAAACAATAAAGTGTAAGCTAACATGCTGAAAACAGAGACAAGCACACGTTAGTAAACAAATACACATCCATGTTTTTAAATAAGTAGCAGCATAAGAGCTCAGTGAACACATACAGCTGTTGAAATTGTATGTAATGTTTGTATTGCAGTGATTGATGCACTATTACATAGCAGCCAGAATAACAAGTCAAATGGAAAGATAGACATTCCACTGGCTGTTCTCACTGACACTTTATCATTGATGACATCACATGTTCACCATATTAATACAATGTATACATTTAAAGAAAAAAAGGCGTAGTGCCCCTTTTAAAAATCTGACGTAACGTGACGCAGATGTCTATCCATATGAAACGTTCTTGTGCCCATCCTCACCCTCACGCGGCAGCCATACAGCGCACCTCTTGCATCCCCCTGGCCCGGCCCCCCCCCCCCCCCCCTCTTCTCTCCTCACCTCTCCTTCTTCCCGGGTGTGTGAGCCAGCATCATCGCTCCATCAGCGGAGGAACAACCGCAGGGAGACCATGAGAAGCGAGGCGATGGAAGCGCAGAAGGACTAACGTCACCACGGGGAAAAGGGCACAGGTAAGACCTGGGCTTGTCATTGAAACCTTCAGTTTCGCTGGGCGCGGAGAGTATGGTGCGTTAACGATTTGGAATATCCTTGACGCACTAGAATATACACAAATGGAGTAAGTGTGCAGGAACGTGTGCAGTTTGTTGTTTGTTTGGGGCGTATACGGCAAGATTGCAGCTGTTTTCTGCTGTGTGTGTTTATTTTGGTGCAGCTGAGTAACGCTGCGCAGTGCGCTCCGGCAGATGTTTGCGTCACATCCATGTTGTGCATCGATGTCAACGTCATACCGGGGTACACATTTAATCATATGGTGAACAGTAACGCCCCTGACTCCTTCCTGTGGCTCTGCATGAGAGACCGATCACTGTGTCCTCAACCCAAAGAGAGTGACATCCATGTTTGCAGCCAGGGAGTCGTGACAGGTTTCCATGGTGCTGCAGTTTGACCTTGAAGCAGTTCTGTTTTTCCGGAACACAGGTGCCACCTGACAGAAAACAGAGGCACAGCTCTTTTGTGTGAGGCTTTCAAATGTTGCAGACTGAATACTGCAATAACATCAAGCTTGATCCAATTCCCAGGAGGCTGTGTGGGGTTAGCTCAGTGCTGATTGGATTTACTTTCATATTGAGTAGTAAAGCCTGTTGTACACTATATCCATTTATTTCTGGGTGCCACATGCCCTATTTTGACATTTAATACTGACTTATGGCCTTATCTTTTTCTCCTGTGCCCTAAAATGCCCAAATATTGTCAGATGTAATGCATATGGATACAGAAATGAGTGACCCAACACTGACATGTAAAAGGATTCCTCTTTTAAAGTATTTTTACAGTTGTTGTGAGTCCCTATCTAATAATGTTGTGTAGCTTTGAAATAGTTTTAGCCTATTTTGTCCCCGGTAATGTGCCCCTTGAACCATGCATATGAACTTTTACTTATTAATGAGCCCATATACAGTCTGTGCAGTGTGTGAAATATGAGAGTGAGCAGAGCGGACACTCTATGTCTTTACTGTGGAGACAAAGCTCCGTGTTGTGCTGTCCTTTGGTACAGAACACTTTTGTCCTTGGCAGCATGGCCATCTTGTCAGCAGCAGGCGCCTCCACCCTTAGCCAATGGCAGCTCTCCTCCTGCTCACATTCCACACAAGTGGTCGAGTGACCGTCGCCATGGTGACTTGGCATTCGTTTTCACAGAATGGTGTTTGCTCAATGCGCCCATGGTGGAGAAATCTTAAATTGTGCCATGTGATAAAAACCACACTGATTGATCCTGAAGAGGGTGAGGGTCTCACAGGAAGATATGCAACACTTAATTTCAGGTCTTTATTTGTGCTAAATTTCAAAAGACTCTTGCTTGTTGTTTCCCTCCTGAGTGCAGTCCATCCATAAGCCTCCTTTATGAGCTATTGGTTGCATTCTAATCACAAAAATTAACTATTTGGCTGCTTTTCCTGCAGGGATAAACAAAACAAAAATGTTCCATCTTATACAAGTTCTCCCCAATGCCTGCTGGTGTTTCCTGCAGGTGCTCCAGTATCCTCCTGAGACATGTAGTTTAATTTTCACCACAGTCCTTGTAGATGGGAGTGTGAATGGCTGTCTGGTTCTATGTGTCAGCTCTGTGATTGACTGGCGACTTGTCGAGGTGCCCCCCCACCCTCTCTCGCCCGTTGTCATCTGGTCGGCTCCATCTCCCTGCAATCAATCAATCAATCAATGTTTATTTATATAGCCCAATATCACAAATGTTACATTTGTCTCAGTGGACTTCACAGTTTGTACAGAATATCAGTATGACAATACGACACCCTCTGTCCTTAGACCCTCACATCGTACAAGGAAAAACTTCCAGAGAAAACCCACAGTTTAAAGGGAAAAATGGGAGAAACCTCAGGGAGAGCAACAGAGGAGGGATCCCTCTCCCAGGACGGACAGACGTGCAATAGATGCCGTGTGTAAATTGAAAAGATAATACATTTGCACCATAGGTAGTCCAAATGTTTGGAAATGCATGTGTGTATAATAACCCTGCAACCCTAAAGGATAAGCATCCTAGCCATTAAATTAGTCAAACAGTTTCACCTTCAATCTCAGTCGCTAATAGCTGCGTAGCTGTGAGGGAGAGGAACGTGTGGCTGGTGCATCAGATCTATAAAAATAGCAGTCAGCCTAATTGGATAGTTGACTTATCCTCCATGGAGGCAAGTGGTTCTCATATTTATTACCAACTTTTCCCTTTAAAGAAAAGTAGAACCTGCTTCCCTTGGTTGTATATGTCCTTGAGGCATGGGCGCGGGAAGGGGGGTGCTGAGGGCGCTGCAGCACACCCTAGCGGCAGGCAGGGGGTGCGGAGCTCCCCTGTCTGAATTATTATGTGACGGTTATTGCTGCTCCCGCTGTGCATAATCTGTGTAATATGTAGCCAATAAATTCCACATTGTTGGTAAAATAATATTTTGGCCTGCCCCGAATGTTTTTTCTGTAGGCCCGGACAATTCTACCTCAATAATATAATACATTAACCGTGCTTTACGTGAACCTCATCAAGACACTAGAAAGGACGGAAGGACTGTAATTTCCCGTGTTCAGTGAATGCAACAGAGGCAAGACACCAGACCAATCAGAGAGTTGCATGGAAATAAAAGTGTGCTTGTGTCATTCAAGCTCGCGGCTCTGTGTGTGTGCGGAAATAGCGCATTTAGTGTGTGTGAGAAAGGGGGAGAGAGAGAGGGACCGGTGCCAGCAGCAGGGACCGTGTTGTTAGCATCTGGTTAGCTAGCTGCACTAACGGACATACGGATCTGTTTGTTCCACAACAAGCTGAGGAGAGCTCTCCTCTCAGACTGAGAGGCTCAGGTGAGCTAAAGGACTCTCTGAGTGTTTAGATAGTTAACTTTAGTCTAAGTTATCTCAGTGGGTCTCAAACGGTTTGGTCAAAAATTATTCAAAAGATTATTTCCGTGGCACACCTTCATATGATCATTATAGTTATAAAAAAAAATAAGAGAATAAAGGAAAAACAGTTATGAAATACTATATGGCAGTAAAACAAGAATACAGTTTGAAAGGGGAGTGATTTGTAAAATATCCATAAAGAAAAAGAACATCTGCTTACAGTTGTGTTTCATCTGGGTGTTGAGAGATGTATCCATAGATCTCTTAATGTTGCTCTCAAAGTGCACCAGATTGATGCTTTAACTTCAATATTTAAAAAAAATCTTCCAGGGGGAGCATCCCGCCGGACCCCCCTAGAGGAGGTGAGGTCCGCTCCCCACTCGTAAAAGATAGCACTTTATCCCTGCCCTGCCTATATGCCCGGAGCTGATTATCGAGCCTTCATTGTAACAGTCGCGGGTTTACTGTGTGTTGCGTGTGGGGAGTTTTTTTGTGCGTGCTCTATAGTGCCCGTAATAATGTTCACTGGAGTCCAGCACCTCAGCACCCCCACTCAAAATACCTTCCCGCGCCTCTGCCTTGAGGTGTGAGCAGGGCATTTAAAGAGTGACCCCCCCTTTTTTAAATTGAAGAGTTTGAGGCTGTGGTCAAACAGTGAAAGAAGATCAGAGAAAAGTCTGGAAAAGTGATCCTTTGTTTGTTGTTCCTCACATGAACCCTGACTTTAGGGATAAGTTAAACATGTTATACAACCAGTTGGTCCTTGGGTTTTTTAAATGCTTTCCTAGTTTAAAGTGCAGAAGTATTTTATCCTGATTTACAGATTTGGTTCCTTGAGGCCATTGAAAACAAGCCTCAAGGTGAACAAACTAAATGTGCATATTGTTACCTTTTTGTTGACATGGGAAGTATGAAGTTTCCATGCAACAGATTTGGGGATCATTCAGATCCGTGTGTCTGGCCACCTGATGAATGTCAATCCAACACTCTCTCAGATTTTTTGCTGAAATAACTGGTTTGTTACCTGTGTGAAAGGGCAGTGGAGTATTGTGCAGGATTGTGCATTAATTCATAATGTAACGTACAGGCACAGAGAATATATGCATGTGGGGAGAGAAAGTTAACCCTTTGATACACAAGCTATGAAAACCCTTCTAAGGGACAACATGGGTAAAAAATGACCCGTATTGACATACAATGTTATTTCATGCATGGCTGTCTGTTTCTTAGCTATATTTTTGGAAATCAATGTATTTAATATTCCAAGTATTAATTTAATATCTTATTTTTGATCAACAATGGCCCATGTACGCAAGTGTGATAAAAAATCATACTATAATGTAGGCATGGGCGGTATCATTTTTTTCATACCGTCATACCTTGCTGACATCATACCGTGGTATACGGTATATGACGGTATCAGTCCCAATTTAAGGGGTAATTTCTCCCCCCCAAATTTTTTTTACTCACTATATCAACAGCCAGCCCCACCAAAAATATTTTCCACCAGCCGCCACTGACGGTATGACTTGGGTCGACTTGAGTGAGGTGGCGTTCGGCGGCAAATAGATGTTTTGAACGGTATATTATATGTTCGGTGTAAAATGCAGCCCGAGCCGGTAGACGCTCGCAAAGTGCCGCGACGTGCGCGCAAGTGCAAAACAAGGGCTGCATATATGACACATTGTGCAAATGGCACATTTTGAGATCGGATACAGGACGCGTTTGTAGATGTCCGACGTTGTTTCCATAGTGAGCTAAGTTAACAATATATCATCAAACATAAACTTTTTCCGGGAGTAAATACTTGACTTATGTAAACTGTGTTCGTTATTCTCCCGTCCAGGAGAGAAGCTTTAAAAGGAGACTAAATGGAGTCTCTGTGAAAGTTCAATTGGGTACTTTAATTAAAAAAGGCGCGGGTTGGTCACAAGCATGATATTGTTCAGTCAGACAAACAGCTGTGATCCGCTCCTCGTTAGGGAAGCCAAGAGTTGGATCTCTCCTCCGGTGCTGTTATATATCCTCTGCTGGCTCCTCCCCGCCTGCCGGCTCGCCTCGTCTCCAATGTCCGTTGTTGCATTTAAACAGAGGATTGGCTCCTTTCACATCCAATATATGCTCAACACACCTTTTCTCCTCATATTCTCTTTCATCACTTTTCATTTAACACATTCTAAACGCTGTAATCAATACTCTAAAAAATACTTCTCGGCTCGTTTGGTTTCCGGTCATTCCGGATGTTGTCACATGCTACTGTCGTCTGTAAACAATAATGTATTCAAATAAACTATACCTTCATTTAATATTCAGCATGGTAGTATCTCGACATCTATAGTTGTAGTGTTAAATCAGTAGGCTTCGGTTTGCACCACTCCATATCATTTCGCTACTAAATTCACCTCTTTAGGAAATCGGATATTAGCCACATGCTACATGCGTAGATGAAGGATTTTCAGAATAAAAGCTTAACTGCTTGTGCACAAGAATTTCTGTTTTTTCAGTATAAAAGAGCATTAAAACTGACGGCATGTTTAAACTACATTTCCCCATTAAAACATTGATTTTAATTTCTAACACTTATTGAATAAAGTTTGCTATATTCACTAAGTAGTTTGGCAATATTATTCCGTGCATGTGTTAAAAACCTTATTTCCATTTGATTCATTGGATTACTCGCGTGAATGTTTAGCACGTAAATGCTTTCGTTTTTAAAACCGTCCGATCTCGACTACAAAACCATCAACCAGTTGCATAGGATTAAAAAATGTCAACACTCACTCACCCCGTCTTAAACATTCCCAAAGAAGTGCCTCCGTTTCTCGTTGTGCTGGATGAAGTCACTGGCGACGAGTAAACCCAAAATAGTCCCAAACAGGCGCAGAGGCATTTTTCTTTTTTACTAGTTGTCCGAGTTCGGTTCCGGCAAATGCTGCCGCCATCTTGCTCAGCTCAGCTCTGTGCTGAGCTCTGAGAGCGGGAAAGACGGACTGCCCTCCCCTGCCCTCTGCTGGCGCGTGCTGTGCATTACAACCAATGTCGTCCCTGTCAAAACTCTGTGTCAGTGTAATAGAATGAAACGCATCTGTGATTTGGCGCACAGTCTGTGACGTCACGGTATTGAAAATCATACCGACGGTATTTCGAAATACCCTGGTATACCGTAATACCGTCATACCGCCCAAGCCAACTATAATAATAATTATGCTATAAATAATTATTTTAGGACTCATTTGGACCAAACAGTACATGTGGCTGGCTGGTGTGTGCAGTTAGTATTTTTAGCCCACGTCTTTCCATTGCCCCAGTAATGTGCTTTAGGAGGTGGGGCGTGCTCTCCATGCGTCTCTTTATTCACTATATAGACAAAAGCATTGTGCCACATACACATTACTAGGGATGCTCCAATCACCAATTTTGGGGCCGATCCGATCGAGTGGGCGGGGCCTAAATGGAAGATTTAAACATCACTTTAAATCTTCCATTTAAAGTGATGTTTAAAACTCAGTTAATGGGGCTCATTCACTGGAGCTTCCACAAACAACAATCAACTTCATTATTACATTCAAATGATGTACATTATTCAAGTTTACATTCACTTTGGATAATAACAAGGGAGAAATGAGCGGAAGCCCTCTCTTTTCCTCTTTCCCTCTCTCTCTCCCCCTCTCTATCCCCCTCTCTCCCGGCCCGTCCACACAGCGGCTTTGGAAAAAGCTTGGAGGTGGGCGTGTCTGACGAAGCTTCCACGGACGGGCCGTCCCTCTCCTGACAGCCTGTCAGTATCTCATGCAGCTCAGTAATGAATGACCCGACAGTGAAGAATACATATATTTATAACTAGTTTAGCTTGTTCCAGAGGTAGATAAAATAGCTAAGTGTGTTAGGTCTAACTCGTAGTGTGTGTTTCGCTCCGCTCACCGGTCCGTCACAGCGGGCAGAGCTGCAGGATTTCTGCTTCACACACGTTGCATACATACCGCTATTTTACTGTATTTTTCGGACACCTTAAAATACTGCCAGACCGGTGAAGCCATTTTGGAGAGCTTCTTTTGCCGCGCACAGAGAAAAGTGTCATGTATTTTACGTCATGCGATCGGCTCTCACGATCGGCATGTTTAGCGAGCACCGATCGATCGGTAGAGAGTGAGTATCGGCCGATCTTGATCGGTGACGGAGCATCCCTACACATTACACCTACAGGACATCCTTTTCCAAATTAGTATGCATTAGTATGAAGTTGGTCCCCCTTTGCAGCTATAGCAGCTTCCACTCTTCTGGGAAGGCTTTCTACAAGATTTTGGAGTCTGTTTGCGGGAACTTTTGCCCATTCATCCAGAAGAGCATTTGTGAGGTCAGACACTGATGTTGGACGAGAGGGTTGGGCTCGCAATCTCCGTTCTAGTTCATCCCAAAGGTGTTCAATGGGGCTGAGGTCAGGGCTCTGTGCGGGCCATTCAAGTTCTTCCACACCAAACTCACCCAACCAGGACCTTGCTTTGTGGGGCACAGTCATGCTGGAATAGAAAAGGGCCTTCCCCAAACTGTTTCCGCAAAGTTGGAAGCATAGAATTGTCCAAAATGACTTGGTAAGATGAAGCATTAAGATTCCCCTTCACTGGAACTAAGGGGCCAACCCCAGAAAAACAACCATAGCATTGTCTGTCCTCCGACCAACTTTACAGTTGGCACAACGCAGTCCGGCAGGTAACGTTCTCCTGGCATTCACCAAACCTAGATGTTTCCACTGCTAAAGAGTCCAGTGGTGCTTTACACCACTCCATCCAACGCTTGGCATTGTGCTTGGTGATGTAAGGCTTGATGCAGCTGCTCGGCCATGAAAACCGATGAAGCTTCCACAGTTTTGGTGCCGATATTAATATATATATATATATATATATTTATTAATATTAATGCCAGAGCTGGTTTGGAACAGAGCTGGTTGAGTCAGCAGAGCTTTGGCCATTTGTACGCACTATGCCCGTCAGCCTGTGCCACCTCCGTGTTCTCCGCTTGCATGTGTAGGTGCGAACCATCTGATCCATTGTGTCCACTCCTGATTTGCTTTTGTTATAGTAATGGATCACTTCTGGTTTCTTCTTTACACTGTTCTATCTCACTACTGGACTCTATGGGTACTACTCTCATCAATGATACGCAAGTTTTCACACACTGAATAAATGTAGCCGGCCAATCAGGGCGTCCATGGAAGTCCACCGCCAAGGTCTGTCAGCCAGGACTTCCCCCTGGTGATGACCATGGTAGCGGAGCATGTAGGGCTACCGCTCCCCCCACCACTAACCGCCAAAACCGGTGAGCCGCCTCCGCCAGGGGTTCTACGGCCCGGTCCGCCCAGCGCAGCCAGCCTTCGTTTCGCCCCCGTTGCCTGATATCTGGCAGTGTGTGGAGGCATAGTGGCGACAGCCACTGAAGGCGAAGGCTCCAGTGGCTGGTATGGTGGGGATCCTCAGGGTGCAGGGCCGCACGGACACAGCGTGTCCAGGCATGCCCCCCCGTGAGGGCGGTGGTGGCGGTGGCGGCTTTGACGACCATCATGCAGACTCTGGGTCTCATGGCGGCTGCTCACCTCGTGGTACCGCTGGGGTTACTGCATATTCGTCACTTGCAGAGGTGGTTTGCCAGTCTTCCTTTAGATCCCAAGAGGCACAAACGACGTCTGGTGACCATCCCCCCATCTGCGGTGTTCACAGATGCATCCGTGACAGGATGGGGGGGGGACATAGGCGGCGCGTGAGGCTCAGGTTTGGGAAGACTAAATAACTTTTTTTACCTGACGCTGCCCGCCTCCTGCGCGTCTATAGAAAAGAGATTAATCAACTCAGTGAAAGCACCGCCTGCTGACCAATCAAAGCTCAGTGTGCGGAGTTTAAGGCCCCGGCCCCACGAGGACGCATACGGCAAAATGCATAGGATTAACGCAATCACAATAAAGCTTCCGTCCACACGCAATATTCACCGGATAGTGTCTGTCCACACGAGACAGCTCCGTTTAGCTCCAACCGCTGGAAAAAGCAGCAGTACATATGCCGAGCCTGTACGTGGCGCTGTAACTTCCTCCACAAAAGCAGCGAAGAAGCAGGGTTGTCATGGTTTCCCTTCTGTTTATTCACCACGGTGGGAGCCGAGGGAACGATACTATTGATAGCCCAAAGTGCCACTATCCGACAAAATGATAAAAGTGCCAGTCAAAGGTCTTCTTTGCTATTTATTGAGCTTTAAAACAAATGAATAACAAATCTATATAATATAGTAATAAAATACTCGGAGCCTCTCTTTTTTCTCCCTCTCTTCTGACAGCGTCAGTGTCTGTCTCATGCAGCAGCTGATCCAGTAATGAGTGACCCGGCCGACAGTAAAAATAAACATATTTATAACTAGTTCAGGTAGTTTGAGAGGTAATTAAAATAGCTAAGGGTGATGATCTGACTTGAAGTGTGTGTTTTGCTCCGTTCACCGCTGCATCACAGCGGGACGAGCTGCAGGTGAGCAGAGCTGCGTGTCTCCGTCCTGTCAGATTAGATTTCACTCGCGTTTATATCCATATCGAGAGAAAGATAAATAATCTGAATTCAGTGTGCAGTTTACTTTGATGCGGGGTTGAGCAGCAGAGGTGGGGAGAGGCGGGGCTATTGCGTCATCATTATCAGAAAATTGTCGTATATGTCCTACACACGGAGCCTTTGGACCCCCCAGAGCGTTGCGTATGCCGTGCTATCCACCTTGGGACCCGTTATCGTTCCCGCAGTTGTTTACTGTCATATTCGGTCATCCTAGTGTAGCCGAATGGTCTATATGACACTAAACAGTAACGCAAACGGCCGTATGCGTTCCCGTGTTTAATCTATCAAGTCATATCCAGTGTTGGGCAAGTTACTTAAAAAAAGTAACTAGTAATAGTTATAGTTACTGCTCTCAAAAAGTAACTAGTTACTAAATTATAAAAGTAACTAGTAACAAGTTACTTTACTTTACTTTAAAAATAATAACAATAAAAATACAAGTTTTTGTGTTGTTTTTTGCTGACTAGTTCTCTGAAGGCATGCAACAGACTCGACCGTTGCAATGGGCAGCATGTCCTCAACAACATACCTGGCAATCAATCTGTTTAGTTGACTCTGGGTGACATGTGACATCGTGTTTTGGCTGTTTAGATTGTGTTGCTCCATTTGGGTCACTGTCGGTGGTTGAGACGGTGGGGTCTTTGGAAACTAGTTTTATAGCCCCATGTAGGATTACTTAGGTGCTTCAGGAGATTGGCATTGCTGTTATTGGATGTGGACAATGCTTTCTTTCCTGCACACAGTTTATGTTTTACCGTAATATGTTTTGCGTCCTTTATCCCCGCAATTTGAAAATAGTGGTTATATTTCCAAGTTGCAAATGCGCTGCTGCTCTCGCTGATACTTGCATCTGTGTGCTGGTGATGAGTGTTGCCGTGTGTGTGTGTGTGTGTGTGTGTGTGTGTGTGTGTGTGTGTGTGTGTGTGTGTGTGTGTGTGTGTGTGTGTGTGTGTGTGTGTGTGTGTGTGTGTGTGTGTGTGTGTGTGTGTGTGTGTGTGTGTGTGTGTGTGTGTGTGTGTGTGTGTGTGTGTGTGTGTGTGTGTGTGTTAGCAGTAGCAAGTGTTCATGTGTGTGTATTTTCCCCATAAGGCAAGACCCGCCCAACTCTGTCTCTGATTGGCTTACCCTGAAATGTTACCCCGCGTTAACCAATCATCACTCCTCTCTGATCACTTTCACTTTTCCATGGTGCTGTGAGAGGACATCGCTGTATTGGCCTGTAAGTTACATCCGCAGGGAGATTCGGTTCAGTTCCATCACATAAAGTAATGCAGTAACGCACCCATTTAAATCACAGTAACTATAACGGCGTCACTTAATGGGAATAGGTAACTAGTAACGTTATTAGTTACTACAAAAAGTAGTTGCGTTACAGTAGCGCGTTACAGTAACGCGTTACTTTGTAACGCGTTAGTCCCAACACTGGTCATATCACAGGATGAAGGAAATACAGTTTAAACTGCCGTATGCAGAGAAGTCGCCCTTTATCATTCATATAATATAATATCACAATATATCACATTTCCTTATCTGAGTCAGCTTCTCGAGCCGTATCTGGCCGTGCATCACCTACATTGTCACATACTGCACGCAGAAGTATTATTTTAAGCAACACATTAAGTTGACTAAACGCTCAACTCAAATGTAATTAAAGTCAGATCCACTCGTGTCTTAGATGGGGCAGTGATATCGTAAAACTGTTGTATGCTTTCAAACACACTGTAGTTATTTTTTAACCAGTTGTTCAATATTCACCTTGCAGGTGCTATGTGGCTTGTATCCTGGATTATATGTTTAAGTCATGGATGTTTAAAGTTGATATTTGTATAATATTAGTTTACTTTTCATTAATGAAGTATGACGCTGCGCTGTCCCTATTTGTGATTGATCAAATGTCGCTAACCCCCTTCCCTTTCACGTGAACGCGCTCTCAGCTGGAGAGACAAACCCTGGCTTGATTTACCGACTTGATAACCAGCGTCGTACCGCTTAGCGAGATCTCGTTTGTTAGGGTTAGTTTAGATAACTCAAACATATCCAGGATCTGTTGAACTGGCTTCGTAGTACAGGGCACAGGTGGCTGCATAGCAGCGCTAATGTCAAAGACACAAACATTATTATATTTGTATTTTACCAGGATGCAGTGACACAAATATTTGGGAAGGCTTAGCCTTCCCTAGCCTACAGCACCCGCCGCCCCTGGGGGGGGGACCTGCCTAGAGAAAGCTGGCATCTGACAGAGACTCGGCACATCAACCTTTCTAGAGATCCGGGCATTAGTGTTGGTCCTGCAGCACAAACATGTGCTGGTGAGGAGCGACAACCGCACCACAGTGGCGTACATCAACAGGCAGGGCGGAGTCCACTCCGCCGCCTTGTTGAGCACAGCGGAGAACCTGTGGTTGTGGGCCTCAGAGAATGTATTGTCTCTGAAAGCCCTCCACATCCCGGGGCGGGAGAACAGGGGGGCCGGCCTCATGTCGAGAGACGGGCCCCTGCCAGACAAATGGATGATCCAGGCAGTAAGAGCAGGATCCACCACAGCACAGGACGAAGTAGTTGGGATTCCAGCGGTGGTGTGAAGAAAGGAGTCTAGAGCCTCTATCCTGTACGTTGGGCTCTATTATTTCCTATTTACAGATACTGGTGGACAGGGGGCTGGCTCATTCCACAATTAAAGTGTATGCAGCAGCCATCTCGTCCTGCCATGAGGGATTTGACGGCAGGTCAGCCTTTAGTCAACCGCTTATGGCGCGTTTTTGCAGGGGGTCAGGAGAAAGTGCCCAGTGGTGCATGTCTCCACCCCACAATGGGATCTGTCATTGGTGCTGGAGGCTTTGGTCACAGAACCATTTGAGCCTCTGGAGCTCTCCTCCCTGAAGGTGCTATCATTGTTAACAGCTTTGCTGCTTGCCTTGACCTCAGTAGGCTGTATCTGACCCCACTGAAACATAAGTGTGTTGCCACTTATGTTTTCCAATGCTCCTTATGGACCCGGGAAACAAGGTGGGCAGTAAGCCCCATACAGGGCTGGAAGACTCTCCCCGCCTGCCTTCCCCACTACGGTCCATGCACACTCTACACAAGGCTTCCCCACTACGGTCCATGCACACTCTACACAAGGTAAGCGTGTGTGAGTGTGGGAGACATGGTTACATTCTCCCCATGCTCCTTAGGGACCTGGGAAATGTAGAGTGGAGCTATGGGCTTATTCAGACCAATTAGGCTCTACCAAGCCAAGTAAACTGCGGCCCCGACTTCTCCACAGTCACAACCGGATGATAGGAAGTGATAGGGGGTGCGGTGGCTGTTAACCAAAGGCCGGTCAGGGGCAGTGTGGTGGGTTGATGTTGTAGGGCGTTTATCCATCGGGGCTCCACCCACTGCACCCATAGAGTCCAGTAGAGGGCGGAGCCTGTGTGAGATAGAACGGGGGGTTACGTATTGTAACCCTAGTTCTATAAGCACAGGCGGAGCCCTCTACCTAGGGGCCCTGTCTTTCCTATGCCGCTCGCTGAAGAGGGTGTAGTGTGACAGTCAGGAGGTGTAGCTGCCTTATATGCACGCACATTCAGGTAGGCTCACCCTGATTGGCCGGCTACGTTTATACAACTTCAGTGTGTGAACGCTCGCGTATCATTGAAGAGAGTAATAATAATAATAATAATGCATTTTATTTATATAGCGCTTTTCACAACTCAAAGACGCTTTACAATATGAGGGAGGGTAGACAAACAAGGACAGGCAAACAAGTAAGTATAGTAAAATAAATAAAAAGGCAGTCAAGAGGAAATTGATTGAGAGGAGAGGGGCTTATGGGTAGACAGAGTTGAAAAGATGTGTTTTGAGGCGGGACTGAAAGACTGTGAGGGACTCAGAGTCACGGAGATCTTGGGGGAGGGAATTCCAGAGCCCAGGAGCTGCCACTGAGAAGGCTCTGTCCCCAAAGCTGCAGAGTGTGGATGTGGGAATGGATAGGAGTCCGGCTGCGGTGGATCTGAGGGACCGTGGGGGTTGATAAGGAGTGAGAAGGTTTGTGAGATAAGGGGGGGCCAAATGGTGGAGTGCTTTGTAGGTGAGGACCATAATTTTGTAATTGATGCGATGGGAGACAGGAAGCCAGTGGAGCTCTTTGAGGACTGGGCTGATGTGATGCCATGATTTGGTATGTGTGAGGAGACGTGCAGCTGCATTTTGAACCCGTTGGAGTCTGTTGAGGGATGTACAGAGCTGCCAACATACACGATTTTGGCGTAGCAGATACGATTTCCAGGCCCTAATTACGCCGCTACGCTTGACTTGAATATCCTACGCATTACCTAACAAATCGAAAAATGAATCGGTGAGCTGGCAGCCTCGTGCATGTGTTGACATCCAACCAGCACTAAAGCTCACATATAAGCCGTTTTATGATTCGTCCCTTGCGTTGGCAAAGAGCCAATAGGATCGGCTGTACTTCTTTTTTGTAATGTCCTCACTACTGTTACCAGGATGCTATGCTGTTTTGGCTCCCGCTGTTGATGAAGAATTCTATTCATGTAGACCAGTGCCGTGCGGTGAGGTTCGTAGCTGGCTTTCAGAGTCAGATAGGCCTATGTGAAAAATATCTGAAGTCAATAGAGTATATTAAAACATACCCGTACTTTTCGGACTATAAGCCGCGCCTTTTTTCCCATTTTTCGACGCTGCGGCTTATGTAACGGTGCGGCTAATCTATGGATTTTTAAAGCTAACGGCCACCGCCTTTAACTCTATGGGCTCTATGGCCGGTCCGCGGACCCCCACCTTTAAGCGGCGGGTTCCAGCAGGAAAAGCTGGAGGTCGGAAAAGAGTGAGACAGGTAGCGCGCAAAAGTAAAAGTGGAACCGAGAGTGGTACGAGAGACAGAACGAGAGCAAGACAGACAGACATTACGAGAGCGAGACAGTTTGTCCCCGTACCACTGGTTGAAAACCACTGCTCTAGATCACTGCCGGTACGTGCGCTGGGAGCGCACCGTTTAATTTTGAAAGTTGAAAAGTTTGTGTGTCTGAAACACTATGTGATACAGTACAGTTTACACAGCACAGTACATGTTATGTAGCTACTATTGCAATAAATGCTAACACTTGAATACGTTATGCAAATATGCAACTTGTTTGTTGAAATGTTAATAAATGGGAGCTTCCTCAAACAGCCATCTCTTTCCCGACAATCCCCTCTGTGCACGAACCCTTACATATGGTAATTAAACATTAAAACACCTGCGGCAGATTCATCGGGGTAAATCATTATGGTTACATACTGTTACATATATATATCGGGGTAAAACCATCAAGCATCTTTGTAACAGAGCAGGGAGGCATTATACAGGAGGGGATATTTCCTCACTAGCATCTTTGTTACAGAGCAGGGAGGCATTATACAGGAGGTGCTAATTTCTCACTAGCTCCGCTAGCCTTTCTCTTAAATTCAACGGCGCGTGCCGTCTAACATAGACAATCACACTGTGACTGGTCGATCGAGTTATCTTCTGTCCCGTCGTATGAAACAAGCATTTTAGCTCAAGCAATGATCTCAGTAAATCGGGACGTGAAGTGATTAATGGAGTCTAGTGTCCAGGCTTTCGCACGCCCTCCTCATTGAGACAGAGATAGCCTACTGTTTGCCTCCCCTCTGCTTTTTCACCGCGGGTTTATGTCAGATCAGCAAGACTACAACACATAGGCCTACCTAAAATACATTACCTACTCAATGGATAGAAAGGACATAATACGAGTGTCTACAAACATTTCACAGACAATGAGAGAAAAAGGCATGCGTTTAATCCAGTTTGTGAGGGATTGCTCAATCTGACGTGAGGCGCCGCTCTTTGCTGCCTTACCCCGCTTGTCTCCTCTCTGTTTGAACCATAGACTGGTTTGAACAGGTCACGAGCAAATTCAGCTATTTTGGTTATAAAATTATTTAAGATAATTGGAATCATACAAAAATTACATTTATAGCACAGATAAGTAGAAAATATTAATATCTGTTTTATTTCATTATATAATTTAACATATGTGTTGTGTTTTTATTATCTTAATTTCTAATGGACCAATGATAATTCGTGAATACACTATGCCCGCGAAATCGCGGAGCGAGCTGTCAGTTGAAGTCTATCAAAAATGGATGGTGAACGTACTTGTCCTCCGCCGAAAAAGCGGCGAATTTCTGAACAGCGCTTCAAGCTAGAATATAACGCAGAATGGCCGACCATCACCCGGTCGAAGCTGGACGACTTCCACGCTTACTGTATGTTGTGTAAGGCAGATTTTAGCGTGAGGCATGGGGGCCGACACGACGTTGAAAAGCACACCAGGACTGCTAAACACACGTCATACAAGGCGGCAGTGGAAGCTACAAGGCCCATCGCGGGCTTCTTTACGGTTGACAGTGACACCAGTGTCATAAATGCCGAAGTGCTCGCTGTGGACTTTCTGGTGGAACACAACATCCCGATCGCGGTGGCCGACCACATCGGGCCACTGGTGAAAAAGATGTTTCCGGACTCGAAAATCGCTGGTAAGGCTCAAATGACAAATAGCCTCAATTCATCTCAAGCATTCATAGGCATAGATTTATATCTGTATACTGTCACAATACACTCTACAATCTGTACAGACTAGCCTATATAAAACAGTTACAGTACTGCCCTGGTTGATAATCTGATTTAAATCTTGCAAATTAATGATTGCTAATTTATACTGATACTGTATCATTCTGATAAACATTTTTCATTTTATGTAAAGGTGAAAAAAAAATAGCCTAGGCCAACTTACTCTACAGAGGATTAATATCATGATTGTAATTCTGCAATTCTGTGTAATCTAGAGTATAATCATGATAATACAATTCAATATTTTTGTGATTGCAATTGCAGGAAAGTATGGGTCTGGTCGCACAAAGAGCAGCGCCATTGTTGGAGCCCTTGCCAAGGAGGATGCGTCTGTGATCACGGAGGCAATGAGGACAGCTCCATACTCCCTAGCCACGGATGGGAGCACTGACTATGGAGACTGTAAGCTGTATCCTCTTGTTGTGAAGTACTTTGATCGAGGACTTGGGCGTGTTCTGACAGTACTGCTATCTTTGCCAGAGTGTCATGAGGCATCTACTGGGCAGAACATATTCAAACTCATTGACAATGAACTTGAGAAACGTAGCATATCCTGGGACAACTGCATGAGTTTTGGGGCAGATAATGCCATGGTGATGCAGGGACTCAAAGCTGGCACGGCAGGCTACATCAACAAAAAAAACAGTGCAGTATATGTGCTGGGATGCCCGTGCCATCTAATTCATCTAGCTGCAGAAAAAGCTGCTGCTCAGCTTCCAGTGTCCATTGAAGAGCTGCTGGTGGACATATACTTCTACCTAGACAAATCCAGCAAGAGGAAACAGGGACTGAAGAAATTTCAGGATCTGTGTGGAGTGGAAATGAGAAAGATTGTTAAACATGTAAGTACGAGGTGGCTCTCTTTAGATAAATGCATCGCCAGGTTGTTGCAGCAGTGGCCTGCATTGCTGCAATACTTTGAGTCAGAACAGTCTGGGCACAGCAGCAAGAACAAATCCACGCAGAGCAGCAGCAAGGACAAGACCACGCAGAGCAGCAGCAAGGACAAGACCACTCACAGTGTTAGCAAGGACAAGTCCACGCAGAGCAGCAGCAAGGACAAGTCCACCCACAGTGTTAGCAAGGACACATCAACCCACAGTAGCGGCAGCAAGGACAATTCTCAGTTTGATTTGGCAGGCTATCTCTTTCGCCAACAAAACCTAGCCAAATTCAGTCAGGGAAAGAAAACACCAGCAGCTGCAACCACACAGCCCAAGACTGCAACGGCAAAGCCCAACACATCTAGCGCTGCACCCACTTGGCCCAAGACATCTAGCACTGCACCCACTCAGCCCAAGACATCTAGCACTGCACCCACTCAGCCCAAGACATCTAGCACTGCACCCACTCAGCCCAAGACATCTAGCACTGCACCCACTCAGCCCAAGACATCTAGCACTGCACCCACTCAGCCCAAGACATCTACCACTACACCCACTCAGCCCAAGACATCTAGCACTGCACCCACTCAGCCCAAGACAGGGGCACAACAGAGAGTGCAGAGGGCATGTCAACATCTGCAGGACCCAACATTCCATCTTTACTGCTACTTTCTGAGTGCGGTCCTGCCGATATTTGATGAGGCCAACACTCTGCTGCAGCTAGACAAACCCTGCATACAAGTACTACACAGGACTTTGACCACACAGCTGAAGAATCTCTTGAACCGATTTGTGAAGCCTCAGGTGATCAATGCAGCTGCTAAGGTTCACCAGGTACCATTTAGGGAACCAAGCAACCAGAAGAGCAATGAGACCTTGTTCATTGGGCAAAACACCAGAGACTTCATAGCAGATCACCCTGAGCTTGAGGAGCTGCAGCTGGCCCAGGTCTTCAGCGCTGTGCGGGCATTCTACATGAAGGCTGTTGAGTACATGGTGAAGAAGTTTCCCTATGATGACCCAGTGTTACGGAATGCTTCTGTGGCTGACATGTCTGCACGGGACAGCGCAGAGTTCAATTCTGTGAGGTACTTCACAGGCAGATTCCCCTGCTTGAAGATGAATGCTGAGGAGATGGACAAGCTTGAGGGTCAATTCATGACCTACCAAACCGATGCTCTGCCAGAAAGCATCACCAGCTGTGACAGACCAGACACACAGTGGCACCTGATGAGTCAGCTGAAGGATGGAAATGGCCATCTCAAGTACCCTTTACTCTGCAAGGTAATGCTGGCTATCCTCTGCATCTTCCATTCCAATGCAGACTGCGAACGCATCTTCAGTCTTGTCACAAAAAACAGAACGGAGTTCAGACCTAGTATGGGAATGGAGACCCTGAGTAACCTCATTACCCACAAACAATTCATGGTGGCAAAGGGGTCTGTCTGCTACAAGCAGGCGTACTCCAAGACAACTCTTGCCAAGGCCAAGTCAGCAACCTATGACCATCTAAAGTGAGAGGTTGATCAGATGGTCATGTCACAGCCAAAGGTTCCCTTGAGTTGAACTCTGTTCTAAAAAAGGCTGTGTACAGGTTTTTCATGTGTTATTGTTCAGTATTGTTTCATGATGAATTCTGTTCGGTTAATAAAAATATTTGTTTGTGTATGTTGGTGTTTAATTGTGTGCAACAGTACAGGGAAAAGGAGAAATTATACACAAAAAATTTACTTTGCAGAAAAACATGTCCTAATATGACCTAGATTGCATCTCAGAGCATGTAAAGTCTCTGGCTTCTGATAAGATAAGATAAGATAACTTTTATTAATCCTGTAAGGGAATTGCACATGTTATAGCAGCAGGGTGATAGGAAAAGGAATAGGGAACTATATATACATACAATTTACAGTAAAATAGAAACAGTTGAATACAAAAGATAAATAGAAATAAGTAAAGTAAAAATGAAATAAGGGGGCATTCTGGGGGCTTCGGCGGACCTCGGACCCCCCGCCGGAAAAAAAATTGCCTTCCTCCGCTCGGCATGCTACTACTTTCTATAACACAATGTTGGCAGCTCTGGATGTAGTGCTGATGTCGCAAAGAAGTGAGTTGCAGTAGTCAAGGCGGGAGGAAATGAAGGCATGGATTAGTCGTTCGGCTGCAGGGCGGCTGAGAGACGGTAGGATTTTTGCAATATTGCGGAGGTGGAAAAATGAGGTTTTGACTGTTTGGCGGATGTGAGGTTCGAGGGAGAGGGTGGGGTCAAAGATTACGCCAAGGTTGCGTGCCTGATTGGAGGGGGAAACAATGGTGCCATCGATGGTGAGTGTTATGTTAGTGACCTTGCTGAGGGTGGATTTGGAGCCAATTAGGAGGAGTTCTGTTTTGTTGCTGTTCAGTTTGAGGATGTTATGTTGCATCCAAGTTTTAATAGCTGTCAGACAGGAATCGATGTGGGTAAGGGGTGGGTTATGGAGGGATTTGGTGCTGAGGTAGATCTGAGTGTCATCAGCATAGCAGTGGATGTCCAGGTTGAAGTGGCGGAGTATCTGACCGAGGGGCAGGATGTAAATGATGAAGAGGAGGGGTCCAAGTACTGATCCTTGAGGAACGCCTTGGGTGACTGAAGCTGTGGCAGAGGAGTGGTTGGGGAGGGATATGAAGTGGGATCGTTCAGTGAGGTAGGACTGGAGCCATCTGAGTGCAATACCTTCAATACCAATGTCCCTGTATCGAAGGCTGCACTCAGGTCGAGGAGGATGAGAATATTGAGGGAACCAGTGTCAGCAGAGGTGAGGAGGTCATTGAGGACTTTGACGAGTGCAGTTTCTGTACTGTGGTGAGGACGAAATCCAGACTGAAGGGGTTCATAAAGCTGGTTGATTTGGAGATGGCAGTGAATTTGTTTGGCTACAATGCGTTCAAGAGTTTTTGAGAGGAATGGTAGGTTGGAGATGGGGCGGTAATTAGTGAGGGAGGAGGGATCAAGACCAGGTTTTTTGAGGATTGGAGTAACGGCAGCAGTTTTGAAGGCAGAGGGGACGGTTCCATGGGACAGCGAGGAGTTGAAAAGGTTAGCAAGATAGGGGCAGAGGACGGGGAGGCAGGAATTCAGGAGAGGAGTGGGTAGAGGGTCAAGGGAGCAGGTTGTGGGATTTGAGGAACCGATCAGATGGAGTATTTCAAGTGGGTTTCAACGAGGTTGAACTGGGAAAGGCGGCGCTGGGGAGGAGGAGTCAGGAGGTCAAGGGAGATGGGGGGAGAAATGGTAGCGGTGTAGGTTGGGGGAGATGCTTGTATATCAGATGGAGCTGAGAAGGAGTGGTTAATGGCGTTAATTTTGTCTGCGAAAAACTGGAGGAATGAGCTGCAAGTAGCGGAAGTAGAAGTAGGGAGGTTATCAGCACGAGGTTTGAAAAACTTGTTAACTGTGGAGAAGAGGATCCTGGGGTTACGGGAGGGGTCAGTGAAGATGTTGGAAAGGTAGGCAGATTTAGCGGCAATAAGAGCATCTCTGTATGCATTGAGATGGAGTTTGCAGCTTATGTAATGGACTGTGAGGGATGATTTCTTTGAAAGACGTTCAAGTTGGCGGCCTCGCTGCTTCATTTTACGCAGTGCGGGTGTGAACCAGGGTGAGGAGGTCTTGAAAGTAACAGTTTTATTTTTGAGGGGGGCTAAAGTTTTGAGGGAGGTGAGTAGGGTGGAGTTGAGGTGGTTGAGCAGATCATCAGGTGAGCTGAGGGTTGCGTCCAGGGGGAGATTAGACGATAGCAGTTCGGAGAGATGGTTATGGTCAATGGAGTGTAGATTACGGAAGGTGATGTTTCTGGGTGGGCAGGGGTTTCGGGTGGGGGAGGCAATGGTGAATTGTATGAGTTTGTGGTCGGAGAGGGGAAATGGGCAAGGGTGGAGGTCAATCACTGGGAGGTTGGTAGAGCAGACGAGATTAAGAATGTGTCCTTTGTCATGGGTGGGGAAGGTGACATGTTGGGTGATAGAGAAATTGTCCAGAAGGGTTATGAATTCGGATGCCAGCTTGCAGGTGGGTGAGTCAATGTGAATGTTGAGGTCACCAAGTAGTAACAGACGTTGAGACAGGGATGAGGCAAGTGTGAGGAACTCAGTGAAATCGGAGAGGAAGGAGGGATGAGGTTTAGGAGGCCGGTAGATGAGGATGACTGTCAGTGAGGGAGGGGCTTTGAAAGCAATGAATTCAAAGGATGATACTGAGGGGAGGGTTAGTTCTGTGATCTGGATGTTCTGATTGTGGATTACAGCAAGGCCGCCACCACGGCGGGAGGGGCGGGGTTTACTGATGTATTTAAAGCCAGGGGGGGATGTTTGGTTGAGGGAGAAGAAGTCATCGGGCTGTTGCCAGGTTTCGGTGAGCAGAAGGAAATCAAGGGATTTTTCCAAGATTAGTTCATGGAGGATGAGGGCTTTCTTGTTGAGTGATCGGATGTTAAGGAGGGCAATATTAGTTGAGTGGGTATGGTCACAGGCTGAAGAGGTGAGAGGTTGTCCAGGTTGACAGTGTGGGGAGGAATGTGAGATGGGGGGGAGGAGCGGAGAGGAGGTGGAAGGAAGTGTGTTATTATCAGTTTTTGGTGGTTGAGGGCGGTGGAATCCACTCCAGGTATTTGGGCCAGCTCTGAGCAGAGGGCAGTGGAATCCACTCCAGGTATTTGGGCCAGCTCTGAGCAGAGGGCAGTGGAATCCACTCCAGGTATTTGGGCCAGCTCTGAGCAGAGGGCGGTGGAATCCACTCCAGGTATTTGGGCCAGCTCTGAGAAGAGGGCAGTGGAATCCACTCCAGGTTTTCGGTACAGCTGGGATTGTAACGGACCAGTGGTGGGTGTATAATATGGAGTAATAAGTGCGCTCAGATGACATGACAGTTGTGGGACATGGCGGTTAGTCGACCAGATAGATGTTATGGATGATTTTCCGGACTGGGAGTAAACAAATCTGCGTTTGGAACCTCTATGGACATACCTCGGTCTGCGTAGAAGCCCGAGGCAATTGATGACAGACAAGCTTAGAGAAAGCGCAGAAAAGTTATTGAGATTAAAAAGTTGGGAGACAGAGTATCGTAACATCGTAGTGCCGCGGTAGGATGCTAGCGTTAGCACAGCGCTGGCTATGGTTGTAGACCAGCGGCGCTGAAAGTGGAGCTGTTGGCAGCCGTCAGACAGGATGAGAGGTCAGTTGCAGGCTGTCCTTTACAGCAGATGGGGGGACCGGCAGGAGCGGGAGGTTTAAAGAACCAGAGTCAGGGCCCATGGGGAGGGGCAGGACGAAGAATGGGGCTGGTTATTTGATGGATGGAGCAGCGTTAGCAGGTAGGTGTAGCAGGGTAGAAAACCAAAGCGTCCGTCAAAAATTGCAATCGGGTGTAACAAATATGTCCAGATCAGAACACAAAAGCCACAGAATAGTTAGAAATCTATAGCAGTAGAAAGTGGTCAGAAACTCTTAGATTAAAACAAAGAAAGACGAGATTTTCGGACAGAGAAGCGGCGAACAGTCAGCGCCAGCGTCCTCTCACGCCGAAGATGATTATTATTATGTAGTACCCATAGAGTCCAGTAGAGGGCTCCGCCTGTGCTTATAGAACTAGGGTTACAATACGTAACCCCCCGTTGTCATCCACTGCTCTGTCATCATGCATGGTGCTCAGGAGGACAACAGCCCTCCCCTTCTTTTGCACATAGCTCACCATGGTCATGTTGCCACTGAATCCAGATTCTTATTCTTTGCTTCTCCCTCAATTTGGACTCATGACAGGCGGTATGTCCGTCTTGATCTGGCAAAGGGTCCCCACAATGGTCAGGTTCTTCTCAAGTAGCTTTTCAGCCAGAGGGATACTGGTGAAGACGTTTTCCATTGTGATGTTGCAATATATAATAATCGAACACTAGCAGCATTTGGCCAGTTCCTTCTGTTTAATTGGACATAGACATTAACTCTCTTCCTCACTAGTAATGGATGACAAGGTTTGTTCAAATATTATGTACAGTTATCACAAGATATCAAATATCTCCTTAAGTAAAAGAAGTGTAAAATAAGACTTACATGAATCAGTCATGCAAAAGCAACCTGTTGAGTTGTGACAAGTTTGGCATGTGAAAAGTAGTCCATGGTAAACGACAATCGTTTACAAATAAAAGCTTTCTATCAAATTCCATAGTGAATACATGTTTGGTCCAAATCACTGCTAAAATAATAATAATTATAGTATGTATTTTTTTCATTTTTATCACACTTGCATACATGGGTCATTTTTTACACATGTATGTAAACCTGATGTAGAAAAACAAAAACTGTTCTAGTTCCTAAATTAAGAAAGGGAGAATTAAAATAATGATGTGTGGTGATCAAAAACAAGATATTAAATGAATACTTGGAATATTAAATGATAAAATAAATTGATTTCCAAAAATATAACTAAGACACATTCACCAGTGCATAAAATAACAATGTAGGTCAATACGAGTCCTTTTTTACCAATGTTGTCCCTTAGAAGGGTAGTGATACAAAAATGATTTTTATTCAAAAATTAAGAAAGGAAAAATTAAAGTAAGAAGTTGTGATGATCATAAACAAGTTAATTGAGGAATACCTGGAATTTTGATTTGTTAAAGTAATTTGTTGCAAAGATATTAACAATTAAATCTCACTCGGGTCACTTTTGACCCATGTTGCATATCAAAGGGTTCAAAATCTCCTCCCCAGCTAGTCTCTCTACTGTATATGTGTCTGTTTGATGCTGAGGAATATACAGGAAGCCTGCTGCTGCTGCTTTAAGATTTGGAGAGCTGAGAGGAACTGCAGAGCAGGGGGAGGATTCTATGTGGTTCATCTCTTTGAGCAAATCCTTTCACATTCAAGAAGTCATGCAACCAGTTAGTGGCAAATTATTGATGTTGTTGCAGCCTAAAGCTTTCCTTACATTTAAACTCCAAACTCTCCAATTGCAATACTCAATAATTGTATGTTCATTAAATGTAATATGGGTAACTGGGGTAACTTTAGTGTCTTTGAGCTTGTTGTTTAGATGTTTCACTCCACAACTTTACTGTTTTGGCTCAGTTTACCTTTTTTATTATCATCCACATTAACAGTAAATGTTAAAGATTAACTGGTGAACATAAGTGGAACTTTTAAGCCAAAGAGACAGATCTTTTTCTCAGGAGTTTGCAAAGACCAAAGAAAAGCTGAAAGACATGGAATTATTGTCTTGTATTAGTCCTATTGACAAAAACACAATTCTAAAAACTAATCCTGCCCCATTTCTGCTGAATCTGTATATGGTCCAACACTTTAAGGATAAAATACTTTCTTAGCATTCAAAAGAAGTTTAAATGATCTACTGATTGAAAAGTCTATCATTGCATCTCCATCCTGAATGTAGGCAGAATGAAAGAGATGTGTGTAGTGTTCAGTCTCCTCCCACATGGCACTAACGTGATCGATTGATTTCCTGTTTCCTCAATGCTCTCTGCTTGTGTTGCCTCTGAGAACCATAGTTCACACGGGCTATTAGCATGATCACTCAGGCTGCTGAGCTCCGGCACCATTTAATCGCTGCTGCTTGGCTCACTAATAACGAAGCTTGTGTAAGATATTTTGAGCGTTTGACCTGATTAAGCGCAGAAAGTGTTACTTCTGAGGGGTTAGCTATGTACTTTACAGCCAAATGAGGGCTAAATCATGTTCTAATCCAGTTTGTTTATAAGTAAGACATCTGCAAAAGAAACCCTTTAATGGCAAAATAAAACAACAAAATCAAGACCAAAGCCCTGATTGAAGTTCAACTTTTATTAAAATATGTTACATCACATCCCCCTTTTACGTATTCAACCTTTGTGTTGAATGTGGTGGTGATTGATGGTCCGGTGAAGCTGTGCTGTGGTTTTATTGCTGTGCTCTGCTGGATCTTAGCAAAGCTGCTCTGCATGCTCTGCAGCAGCAGGGTGACTCTGCAGTATTGGCTAGATCTGTGAAAACCAAAGTCACTGTTTACTGAACGTTGAACTCATCCTGCATTTACAGAGGGAAGATTGGATGAATGAGTGAGTATAATTTTGTATCTTCAGATATTTCTTCCTCATACTTTTATTCTTGAACTACACTCATGTCCACGGAGCGACAGAGGCTTGAAGGAGAGAACCTGCTTATATTTCTGCTCTCCAGTCTGCTCTTTATGTTTGCCATTAGAAGTGTAGCTACTGTGACTTCCACAATGCGGTGAAGAATGTCTGAATGTCAGTGTATATATACCAGCATCGTTTGCACTCAGTGGCGAGCCGTCAGGGCCCTCTAGGCCTTCTGTGAGGGCCTAAGATATTCTAAAAATATATATTTGAAAAAATAAAAATAAAAAAAATATTTTTTTGTTGTTACATTTTTTATTAGTTTTACCAAAATAACTTGATTTAATTGTATTTGTAAAATAAAATTTCCAAAGAAATAAATCCTTCAAATCTGCCTGTTCAGTTTCTGTTGGATGAAGGGTGTTATTTTCCCCATAAGGAACAAGTCGCTGCAAATTATCCCGCTTATTACATGGCCACATTCTCAACAAAGTAACTACATGACTCCCAATATTAATTTAAATGCTTTTATGGATTTAGAAAATGTTTTTATTGATTAAAAAAATTGTTGTATGTATTGATTTAAATTGACATGCATCCGCTAAGAAAAATTGTCCGTTGTTACCGTTTTTTAAACAGTCTGAATGAAACGGCAGCTCTCAGCTGTGTATTTACACAACTAATGGCCCATCAACCACAGCTCTCTCCCCCCCCCCTCCCCCCTGATCTTTCTTCTCCAGCAGCTAAATTAACTGTAGGTTACTCTGAGTGACCATAGACTGTATGTGACAAGCTTACAGTTAGTGACGTAACAACACCATAAAAGCTGGTGGGTTGAAAGCAATACGGGAGGTAAAAATAACTAGAATAATTGTGATTTATTTATTGTGGCTTTTATGTTTTTAGGTATAAAATGTTATGTAATTCAGGCTTATAGTTCATCCTTCTCTAAAAGCCTTCAACAATGACAATATTCATAGTAATTTAATAAATCCTTCCAACATACATTGTAAAACATAGCCTACTGTAAGTTAAGAAATCATTCCAATATGTACATCTTCTGATGTAACAACAATAACATTATAAATAGTAACATAGCTGAACATGAATTGCACATTTAGCTTTGAGTGTTACTGACCTGAGATGTTTTTATTACATGAATTAAGGTGACTGAGGCTTTTTAACATACAGGGATGCAAACTCATCAGGTATGAAAAAGGTGACAAGGATCCGAGCCCCCGGCTCCCCCACCCCACGGAATATCGGCTTTAAAATTAGGAATAACAGAGGATTATAGCAGCCAGAACAACTAAAGCAGCAGTGTTAATAATAACAGAAACGCCAAAGAGTCACATCTAATAGAAATATATAAAAGCATTTATTTTAAATTGTGTAGCAGTCAGTTTATAACTTTGGCAGCACTGTTGAGCATTTTGAAAATGTATTTTATGCCTCTGTGCAAGGCTTAAGTCTTTCTATCTTTATAGCCACATGGTGTAAAGTAACTAAATTCATAAACTCAAGAAGTACTATACTTGGGCACAATTTTGAGATACTTGTACTTTATTTAAGTATTTCAATGTTTTGCTACTTTGTTCTTCTACTCCACTACAGTTTCAGAGGTACATGGTGTACTTCTACTCCCCTACATGTATTTAATACCTTTAGTTACTTCACAGATGTGGATGAATGATGTGAAATATAATCAAGTGTTAAATCAGACTTTAGTTCCACCTGGAGTAAATCCACAAGCTACCTTGCAGTATACAAAGTCATTCAGACTAGCTGCACCTTTACCAGCTTTGAGAACACTTTCATGATCAATCATTATAAAACATATCATATCTATTATTCTGAAATTGACCAATCTGCACAATGACTACTTTTACTGTCGCTACTTTAACTATATTTTGATGATAATACTTTTCTACTTTTACTTGAGGAACATTTTCAATGCAGGACTTTTACTGTAACAGAGTATTCCTACACTCTGGTACTATTACTTTTACTCAAGTACAAGATCTCAGTACTTCTACTTTTACTCAAGTACAAGATCTGAGTACTTCTACTTTTACTCAAGTACAAGACCTGAGTACTTCTACTTTTACTCTAGTACAAGATCTGAGTACTTCTACTTTTACTCAAGTACAATATATATATACTTATACCACCTCTGTTTATAGCGTATGAAAAAAACTATTAGAAATAGAAGGCTAAAGCTAACGTTAGCAGATAGTGACAATGTATGTGTTGTATATTGATTATGGACTATGACATGGAGGTTGACCGTTTATTCAACACATTGTTTCACACGCTCTCATGACAACACAACAACGTTAACTGTATCCGGTTCACACATCCCAAAACCCTGGTGCCATCTTAAAGGCACAGTCACACCTGGTGTGACACATACATATAATTTACCTCCCCCCTTCAAGAAACCCAATTAACTTTTGATCTACTCTAGATGAACTGGGTAGACTGCCAGTCACCAGCATAGCCATGTGGATTATTCTGCCACGCAACAGGCTATGCTCTGAACATTACCCCTGAGAGTCACAGGCTCATAATATAGTCCTTCAAGTATCTTGGTCTGACCCAGACACGGGCCAGATGAGCTTCAGGACGAACTACTGGCTCAACCGGTTCAGGTGGGAACTCAGCTGGACCCTGCAACTGCTCGTCGGGTAAAGCAAAGTCCCTGTCCTCTCTGAGCCCTGGGTCCCCGATGAGGGGCGGTGCCACCTTCCGAAGCCGGCTTGCATGCCACCGTGATCCGTTGGCCAGACGAAAGGTGGCTGACCCCAGTTGAGCGGTGACCTTCATCGGTGCCGTCCAGAAGGATAGCAGCTTATGGTCCCGGTTAGGATGGTGAATCCTGACCCAGTCCCCCACTGTGAAGGAAGGCACTCTCACCCTCCGTCGCTTGTCAAACCGCTGCTTCATGCGACGCTGAGCCTCTGCGACCTTGGCGCTCTGGCAGGGTGCAGCTGTTGGCGTGACGGCCTCCGGGGCCGGTAGCCGATCCAAAGGGAGCTGTAGCCCACGGCCCATCATCAAGAGGGCTGGGGAGCTGCCGGTAGTTGAATGCGGCGTCGCCCGGTGGTGAAGCAGGGTGCGGAGCAGCGCGGCTGAGAACGGAAGACCATCTGCCAGGTGTGCTCTGATCCCGTTCTTTAGGGTTTGGTTGAACCTTTCCACCCCCCCATTTGCTTGCGGGTGGTAGAAAGCTGTTCGGATGTGTTTAATCCCCCTCTCTTCCACAAAGGCGGCAAACTCAGCTGAGACAAACTGTGGGCCGTTATCTGTAGTGATGGCGTTAGGACTGCCCCACCGAGCAAACAGAGAGGAGAGGAAGTCTGTGACCACCCGAGCCGTTAGAGACCCTGTGGAGACCACCTCTAGCCATTTCGAATGGAGGTCGTAGGCCACCAGGAGGAAGCGTTGATGGTGTGGGACGCCATGGAGTTCCCCACAGATTTCCAGCTGCATGTGCTCCCAAGGCGCGCGTGGCCACTGCAAGGGCTGCAGGGGCGGCGGGGGTGGTGGGCCAGTTTTCCCACTGACCAGGCAGGCCGTGCACTCCTTCACCATTGTCTCTATATCTCGATCTATGCCCGGCCACCACACCAAATCCCTGCAGCGCTGTTTCACCTTCACGATACCCAGGTGGCCCTTGTGCGCCATAGCCAATACGCGTGCCCTGAGGTCGATGGGGACGAATGTGCGGAGGTCCCGGGCCACGCAGACACTGTTCCAGCAGGTCAGCTCGTCCTTGACCCGATGAAAAGGCGCCAGCTCCTCCGGGAACTTCGCAGGCCATCCCTCCCGGATGTAAGTGCGGAGCCGGGAGAGTGTGGGGTCCTCCTCCGACGCGAGCCGAAGGTCCTCCAGGGAAACCGCGGCCTGAAGCGGGGCGTGGAGCATGAGTATGAGCTCTGACTCTGTTGCGTCCGGGCTCGCGCCGGGCGCCGGGGTGGGGGTGGCGCGGGAGAGCAGGTCAGCCACCACATTCTCCCTGCCGGGAGTCAACACCGTGGTGAAGTCATACGGCAGGAGTCTCTCTGACCAGCGGTAGATCCTCAGGGGCTTGTGCCCTGACCCCGATGTAGCAAGCAGAGCTGTGAGAGCCTGATGGTCAGTACACAATGTAAAGTGTCGCCCATACACGTACATGTGCCACCGCTCGCACGCCCAGACGCAGGCCAGGGCCTCCCGCTCCCCCACCGAGTATTTCTGCTCGGCCGAGTTGAGGGACCGAGAGGCAAATGCCACCGGGCGCTCTGTGCCCCCCTGGATCTGGGACAGCACCGCCCCTATTGCCGTATTGGACGCGTCACAGGTCACAAACGTGGGGCTTGCTAGGTCAAAGAATGAGAGTACCGGCGTTGAGGTGAGCTGCGTCTTGAGCTGGCGAATAGCGGCAGAGCATGCCGGGGTCCACTCCCAGACCGCGTCCTGTTTCAGGAGTTCGCGTAGTGGGGTGGTGGTCGAGGAGTACTGAGGAAGGAAACGCAGATAGTAGGCCGTCATCCCCAGAAATAAAGAAATCTGAGCGGGACAGGATGGCTCAGGCAGGCGCAGCACCGCCTCTACTTTGGAGTGTAGCGGGCTGAGGCCGTCGGCGGTCAAGCAGAACCCCACGAACTCGATGGCTGGGACGGCGAAGGTGCACTTTTCCCCATTGAGTGTGAGTTTGTGTTTGGCGAGGACCTCCAGCACCCTCGCCAGGCGTTCGTCATGAACGGCTGGTGTTGCACCATGAACCACTATGTCGTCCAGGAAGACGACCACGCCCGGGATGCCGGCGAAGATGGTGGTCATGATCTTTTGGAAACAGCTGGGGGCCGAGCTGAGGCCGAAGGGCATGCGGGTGTAGCGAAACACTCCGACATGCGTCACGAAACCTGTAAGGCTGCGACTGTCAGGGTGCAGCGGAACCTGCAGGTAGCCTTGGCGAAGGTCTAGTTTTGTGAACATGGAAGAGCCATAGAATTGTGCGGCTAGCTCCTCCACTGTGGGCAGCGGATACCTGTCAGGTATCACGGCCTTGTTCACCGGCCTGAGGTCGATGCACGGGCGTAGGCCCCCTGACTTCTTCTTCACCACCACCAGGTTTGAAATCCACGGGGAAGCATCGATGCGTTCGATGATGCCGGGGTCCAAGAGCTTTTGCAGCTCGGCGGTGACGTCGTCGCGCAGGGCGAGAGGCAGGCGGCGTATGGGCTGAATCACAGGGTGTACCTCAGGCTTGAGGAGGGGCTGGTGGTTAAAGGCGATGAGGCAGCCCAAACCACTGAAGAGAGCAGGCCAGCGCTGATGCCACGGCGAGCCAACAGACAAGATGGCGGTCCCAGAATTGTCCATAAGGCTGAAACCCAACTCACAAATCAAAACCCATGAGGTTGGCCCCCTGGTGAGACACTTGAAAGGTGAATGTTGAGAGAGCCTTAGTCCCGTAACGCACAGCAAAGGAGTGTCCATACCTGTACAGATCCTCTGCGTCGGCGGTGAGTGTTCGTGGAAACATTCAGGAGCGACTTGGAGGCCCCCGTGTCCACCAGCAGCGGGAGACAGACCCCATCCCGCTCCAGGGTGCAGCTCTTTAGCGGTTGGGAGATGGCTGACACTGAGTGGATGGTCGTCGGTGCGTGCGGCACAGGCGTACGTGGAGGTGGGCTGTCGGTTGCAGGAACAGAGCGACAGACCCGTGAGAAATGGTTCTGTCTGCCACAGCGTTGACATCTCTGTCCCTTGGCAGGGCAGTTCGGAGCTCGACTCTGGTGCGATGATGAGCCACAATTACCACATGCCCGGCGTGCTGCCGTACCCTGGCGTGCTGCAAAGTTCACTTCAAAGTTGTCCTCAGGGAAAACCTCCCCGGGAGGCTCCATGGGTAGCGCCACCGTTTGAGTTAGTAGCATGGGTCTGTGGGGAAAAGAACTGGAGGAGGGAGCTAGCTGTGATGCTAAGGCTGCTGCTGACTCAAGCTGGAAAGCTACCTCCACTGCTCTTGTCAGAGTGAGCTTGTCTGTCATCATTAGCAACTTTTCTCTGAGCGTCGAGCTGTTAGTGTGCTCAGCCAGCTGATCCCGTATCAGTTCATCTTCCAGCGCTCCAAATTTACAGAGGCTGGCTAGTCCCCTTAGATCAGCCACGTAATGGTGGACGGACTCACCCGCCTGTTGCCGGCGTTGCCGAAAAACAATCCACTGGAGCATAACATTTTGTGGAGCAGCAAAGTGTCCAGTGAGCAGTGTAACACAGTCCGCATATTTCGGAGCTAGTCCGAGAGTCCGAAAGATCCGCTGTCCCTCGCTGCCCAGTGAGTGTATCAGCAGGGCTTTCTTCCTGTCTTCGTTAGCTTCAGCTAGCCCCGCGGCTACTAGGAACGTTTCGAAGGACTCAAGCCAGCGAATCCACGGAATCGGCGGTTCGCCCGGCAGTGCGAGGAACAGGGATAGAGGTGAGAGTAGAGAATCCATAATCCTCGTCGCCAATGTTTTATATTGATTATGGACTACGACATGGAGGTTGACCGTTTATTCAACACGTTGTTTCACACGCTCTCATGACAACACAACAACATTAACTGTATCCGGTTCACACGTCCCAAAACCCTGGTGCCATCTTAAAGGCACAATCACACCTGGTCTGACACATACATAACAGTATGCTAGCTAGCTAGCTCAACGATTCCTTAAATAATATTGCCACAGAAAAACTTTTCAGTTCACATCACGCTCTGCCGCTCCAACAGGGAGCTCTGCTCTGAACACCTGAACGGCCCGTTCTAAAAGCTGTTCACCAGCGGTCCAGTCTGTGCCACAGTGACTCCGGACGCGCAGTTAATATTAACGAACGCACCCGTAGGTAATGTAGCTGCTGAAGCTAGACCATCATCTCGGAGCAGCAGAGCCTTATTATACATCCATGAGCAGAGCCGACAGGCAGGAAGACTCGAGCACACAGCTCGCACTTCATTATAATATATAAAAAAAGAACACCATGCGTGTCATGATGGCACATAACAGCTCACGGCCGCAGATTACTCTGGGTCCCAGAGCCCCCCATACCCCAAAAATATTTTTATTGCAGATCTAAATGAATCACACAATCGACTTATTTTGGATTCAAAACGGCGAATTTCGCCGAAAGGTGACAAGTTTGCGGAGTGAGGGACACGGCTTAGAACGGGCGTGTCGCCTGGCAGGACAGGAGAGTGTGTGCACCAGTCTGCCTTGATCTATGAATTTATGTCCGTGACACTCACTGCTGCCCACAGCTGTTTTATAGAAGGAAAACCTCCTTCACATCATGAAAGTGTTTTAACCACACACACCTCTACACACACATGACGGGTGTTATTTTCCCCATAAGGAACAAGTCGCTGCAAATTATCCCGCTTATTAAACGGCCACATTCTCAACAAAGTAACGACATGACTCCCAATATTAATTTAAATGCTTTTATGGATTTAGAAAATGTTTTGGTAACACTTTATTTTGATAGTCCATAGTTAAAACTCTATAAGTCATCAGTTGACATTTAGTAGCATGTCAACAGTGCATCAGTTGACATTCAACAGCACCGTTCAAACCGACAAGTAACTAAGCACTAGTTGATGATCAACAGATAAGCAACTAAAGTTCAGTTGACTATTATATTAAGCATTAGTTGATGATCAACAGATAAGCAACTAAAGTTCAGTTGACTATTATATTAAGCATTAGTTGATGATCAACAGATAAGCAACTAAAGTTCAGTTGACTATTACATTAAGCATTAGTTGATGGTCAACAGATAAGCAACTAAAGTTTAGTTGACTATTACATTAAGCATTAATTGATGATCAACAGATAAGCAACTTTAGAGTTTAGTTGAATATTACATTAAGCATTAGTTGATGATCAACAGATAAGCAACTTTAGAGTTTAGTTGAATATTACATTAAGCATTAGTTGATGATCAACAGATAAGCAACTAAAGTTCAGTTGACTATTACATTAAGCATTAGTTGATGATCAACAGATAAGCAACTAAAGTTTAGTTGAATATTACATTAAGCATTAGTTGATGATCAACAGATAAGCAACTTTAGAGTTTAGTTGACTATTACATTAAGCATTAGTTGATGATCAACAGATAAGCAACTAAAGTTTAGTTGAATATTACATTAAGCATTAGTTGATGATTAACAGATAAGCAACTTTAGAGTTTAGTTGACTATCTGTTGATCGTCAACTAATCTAGAGTTGACTATTAGTATACTTTTAGTAGGTTCTCCACTAAGCGTTTGGAGGCATGTGTTAGGACTATCCAATTAAAGTGAAAAACAGTTGAGAACAGTAGAAAGTCTATAACCTATCAACATAACACACATTCATCCACTATATGCAACAGATATGGGAATAAAGCGAAATGTTTTGCACAACTGATCACGAACACTGGATAACTGAAGTCAATACCAGGCTATAAAGCACAGTAGAACAAACACTATACACAGCATATCAGAGAAAGAAAGCTTTTTTATTTTAATAATATACTACAAGTAAAAACTGAGCAGTTGTGAACCACATTCAATTCAGTTATCCAGTGTTTTTCACTTTAATTGGATAGTCCTAACACATGCCCCCAAACGCTTAGTGGAGAACCTACTAAAAGTATACTAATAGTCAACTCTAGATTAGTTGACGATCAACAGATAGTCAACTAAACTCTAAAGTTGCTTATCTGTTGATCATCAACTAATGCTTAATGTAATATTCAACTAAACTTTAGTTGCTTATCTGTTGATCATCAACTAATGCTTAATGTAATAGCCAACTGAACTTTAGTTGCTTATCTGTTGATCATCAACTAATGCTTAATGTGATATTCAACTAAACTTTAGTTGCTTATCTGTTGATCATCAACTAATGCTTAATGTAATAGTCAACTGAACTTTAGTTGCTTATCTGTTGATCATCAACTAATGCTTAATGTAATATTCAACTAAACTCTAAAGTTGCTTATCTGTTGATCATCAACTAATGCTTAATGTAATATTCAACTAAACTCTAAAGTTGCTTATCTGTTGATCATCAAGTAATGCTTAATGTAATAGTCAACTGAACTTTAGTTGCTTATCTGTTGATCATCAACTAATGCTTAATAATAGTCAACTGAACTTTAGTTGCTTATCTGTTGATCATCAACTAATGCTTAGTTACTTGTCGGTTTGAACGGTGCTACTAAATGTCAACTGATGACTTATAGAGTGTTAACTATGGACTATCAAAATAAAGTGTTACCAATGTTTTTATTGATTTAAAAAATAGTTGTATTGATTTAAAAAATAGTTGTATGTATTGATTTAAATTGACATGCATCCGCTAAGAAAAATAGTCAGTTGTTACCGTTTTTTAAACAGTCTGAATGAAACGGCAGCTCTCAGCTGTGTATTTACACAACTAATGGCCCATCAACCACATCTCTCTCCCCCCCTCCCCCCTTGATCTTTCCTCTCCAGCAGCTAAATTAACTGTAGGTTACTCTGAGTGACAAGCTTACAGTTAGACACAACACTGTCATTGCAAGTGGCCCTCAGTTAGTTGACTTTTATGTTCAACTGCTAAATTCGTTACTGATAAAAAAGGGCTTCTACTGTACCTAATTACCTTAACACTAGAACCGCCAGAGGTTTTTGTAGAGGCCTACCTAAACCCGTCAAATCCCGCTATTAGAATGCAATTTTTAAACACATAGGGTGCTACATAACACACTTTCAGGAAAAGTCACGGACTGGGAGACTTTAATATTTTATTGAAAAAAAGTTACATTGCACACACACAACACACATCACACAAATTGACCCGATTGGCGGTTCTAGTGTTAAATAAACTCACTAATGAATGAAACCAGTTCAATACGCATTATTCTTATTCTTATCATTCTTTATGAGCGCAGAAATAGTCTAAAAATCAGATCTGTTTTTTAAATGAAATCTGACGGCAGGCAGTTAGCTCTGATCACCTATGATAAATGCGCCGCACCTAATCGCTGGCCATTCAGCCACAGACACTGTTCGAAATGGGGGGGAGCCAGGGGGAGCTTGGCTCCCACAAAGAGGGAGGGAGCCCCCCTGAAGGCTGACTTTGAGATAAATAGGGGGAGCCCAAAACAATCGTGCATATTTGTGTCACACAGATTAGAAATGTTGAGATTCTGTAAATAAAAGTTCTTGAAATAAATAATAGTTATTGTTCATTACAGTTTCTGAATATTTGTTTTATATTTGTGAATATGTCTGGGTGTTGCCATCTGTATGTGGCGGCGCTGCATTCTTACTTACGTTGCTATGGTTATGGCGGTGATGCCGGCGCGGTATTTGAAATGTTCATATTGATATTTTTTTAACTCTGGCTTTGTAATAAAAAATATGGGAAAACGAAAACAGCCAAGCGTCACAGCTTTTGGATTCACAAGCAAAGAAGCAAAGGAGTCTAAAAATGACAACGTGAACGGAAAACAACTTTTAGTTGGCCGGCTGTAAGCGGCGTTAGGGTCGAGCTTGACAGCTCCACACCGAGGGAGAGGCCTGCTGATGCGGAGCCTGAAGAGGCTTCAACAACGGCCACATCCACCGGCATAATGACACCGTCTGTATTAGTAGAAGAGTGTTTTTATAGCAATTGATCGAATCCGCGCTGATGCGCCAGTCAACAGAGCGTGCGTGTGATATATTTAGTAGCAGGATGTGCTCTGAAAAATAGGGCTCCCCGAAAGCTAATGGGTAATTCGAACACTGATAGAGCTCCCTCTATACAAATCGAACTGTAGACGGTGTGAAAGCACCTATTGTTTTAAATAATGGTCGGAATGTGACCTGTGAGCCTTCTGAATTACCGTGGGACAGCACATTCTAAACTAAAATGTTCAATCAATAAAGTAACATCTTATCTTATCTTAATAATATCTTCATATTAATAATAATAATAAATCATACAGTATGTGTCCGAAAGGGAGCAGGAGGAAGCAAACACAAAAATATACAAAAAATATACTGCATATTAAAGCAAACGATTGTAAAGGTTAAAGTATGAGCATAACAAATAAAGAAGTGTAATGTAAACATTTACATTATAATTATGATTATTTAATATATAAAGACTATATATTATTGAATTACAAGATTAGATATACTTTAGTTGATCTAAAATATTGATGTATTCAAATGCTCTTCAAAACACAACTGAAAGTCCATGAAACTTGTCTTTCTGTATTTGTGAATGAAGCGCCATCTCCTGGTTAAAACCTGAAATTGAAAATCTGGCAACGCCCTCTTGGAAAATAGTGGGAGGGCTTAACATTCCTCTATACTGGTCTTAGGCAGGTCGTAGGCAGGAAGCTGTAAACTGGAGTCTGAAATGAAGTGCTACATCTGTATAAAGTGGTGCAGTGACGCGTCCTAAAACCCGGAAGTAAGCTGCGCTCGGGTTCCCTCGACAAAAAAGCAATGGGATTTCTCAATAGGATTTTAGAAAATAGCTGGAAATAAGGTCTGTGGGAAACGAACCTGTTAGATAAATACACGTTTTGTTCAGCCGGATAATATCTACATGTCTACCCTACTTTTATTATTTTCAAATCATAAATCTAATCGATAGATTTATGATCGATAGATTTATGATTAGCATAAGTTCGTTCATGATGGCTCACTTCAGTGATAGTGAGGACATTGTTGCGAAATTATTAAACGAGTCATTTTCAAGATTGAGTTACAATGATAAACTGGAGTGGCAAAGGATCAGATGCATGACCCCGCCATCAAGTGCTTCATCCAAAAGGACGGGAGGGACCCATGATCCTGTATGGGCTCAGAACAGTCTCATAATACACACATGCACACAGAAGGATTCACACTTGTATTTCCGGATCCACACTTGTGTTTTTCAGTGCACACACAAATGTGTTCCGTTTCATATACATGTAAATAAAATCCAAATACAGAAAAAAGTTTTACATATGTATTTTTGATCCTCACATATTTGTTTTCCGTTTAAATCCCCTGAACCTGCAAACACAAACCGCTTTCTGTGCATGGATCGCTGTGCATTAGTGTGTGTTTTTTTTTTAGACTCCCCTGACGGTCAGCCGATTCGTACTTGTAATTTTTTCTATCTATAGCCAATCAGATGTCTCCTTCATTCTAAGCCAATCACATGAGCGCGCCCCCACGAGGGTATGATTTATTGCGTTCATGACACTTCATATACGCATTTTGCGCTGTCCGGTCAGCTCGCTAAACAGAGGGCGGAGCATCAGGTGATTATGCAGAGCCGCGTGTCTCCGTCAGACTCAGCAGCTGATCTGATCTCTCTCTCCTGTCCGGTTATACTTCACTCACATTTACAGTTGCAAGAAAAAGTATGTGAACCCTTTGGAATTACCTGGATAAGTTGGTCATAAAATGGAGGAAGCCACTGCTGTCCAGAAAAAACATTGCTGCACGTTTGAAGTTTGCAAAAGAGCACCTGGATGTTCCAAAATATTCTGTGGACAGATGAAACCAAAGTTGAGTTGTTTGGAAGGAACACACAACGCTATGTGTGGAGAAAAAAAGGCACAGCACACCAACATCAAAACCTCATCCCAACTGTGAAGTATGGTGGAGGGAGCATCATGGTTTGGGGCTGCTTTGCTGCCTCAGGGCCTGGACAGATTGCCATCATCGACGGAAAAATGAATTCTCAAGTTTATCAAGACATTTTGGTGGAGAACTTAAGGCCATCTGTCCACCAATTGAAGCTCAACAGAAGATGGGTGATGCAACAGGACAACGACCCAAAGCACAGAAGTAAATCAACAACAGAATGGCTTCAACAGAAGAAAATACGCCTTCTGGAGTGGCCCAATCAGAGTCCTGACCTCAACCCAATTGAGATGCTGTGGCATGACCTCAAGAGAGCGATTCACACCAGACATCCCAAGAATATTGCTGAACTGAAACAGTTTTGTAAAGAGGAATGGTCCACCTTTCGGCGAAATTCGCCGTTTTGAATCCAAAATAGGTCGTTTGTGTGATTCATGTAGATCTGCAATAAAAATATTTTTGGGGTATGGGGGGGAACTGGGACCCGGAGTAATCTGCGGCCACGAGCTATGTGCCATCATACACGCATGGCGTTCTTTTTATATGTATTATAGCCTAATGAAGCGCGAGCTGTGTGCTCGAGTCTTCCTGCCTGTCGGCTCTGCTCATGGATGGATGTATAATAAGGCCCTGCTGCTCCGCTATGAGGGTCTAGCTTCAGCAGCTACATTACCTACGGGTGCGTTCGTTAATATTAACTGTGCGTCCGGAGTCACTGTGGCACAGACTGGACCGCTGGTGAACAGCTGTTAGAACGGGCGGTTCAGGTGTTCAGAGCAGAGCTCCCTGTCGGAGCGTCAGAGCGTGATGTGCACTGAAAAGTTTTTCTGTCGCAATATTATTGTTGAGCTGGCTAACTAGCATACATTGTCACTATCTGCTAACGTTAGCTTTAGCCTTGGTTTTCTAATAGTTTTTTTCATAGGCTATAAACGGAGGTGGTATAAGTAGCTATAGATCTTGTACTTGAGTAAAAGTAGAAGTACTCAGATCTTGTACTTGAGTAAAAGTAGAAATACTCAGATCTTGTACTTGAGTAAAAGTAGAAGTAGGCCTACTCAGGTCTTGTATTTCAGTAGAAGTAGGGGAGAAGGGGGTACGTTGAGCCAGTGGGTAAGTTGAACCACCCCCTGTAACCAGGCAACACCTTATAGTTGTAATCAAGTGACCAGAGATTATGCAAGCTCCACCCATTTCTCATTGCCTGTGAAACTCATTGTGGTCTGGTAAGTAAACATTTTTACAAAAAAACGTTTTTTGCTTGTCAAAGTAAATGTTCTAGATGTCAGCTATATCGGCTGTCATGTCAAAAAAAAGTATCCAGGTTTAAACACATATTGTATATGTTGTTGTGTTGGCAGCGTATTAAACCATGTGAATCATTAAGCTAAAGATGACTGAATTTTAATGCTAGGCTATTTTTTCTAAAATGGTGGCTATGGGGTAAAGTGAACCATGGGCCTTGGGGTAAGTTGAGCCAGTTTTTCAATCGAGAAATTTATGAAAGTAGGCCAAGTTGACAATAAGAGCTCATTGTGTGCATTCAGACCCGGTGAGGACACTATCTGTACTGACTCAGCAATCACTGTAAGTTATATTCTTGTTTAAATAGAATTCTCTGTTTCATTTATTCTACTCTGTATAATTGTTCTGTAGTTATTGTAGCTAAAACGGCGATTTCTGAGAGATTTTAAATCTCAGATCTGCTCAACTCAACCTGTAAGACAGGTCTCAGTGGTTCACGCGCCTTAACCCTGCATTACAATAGGCAGGAACACTGCTGATTGCGCGAAGTGCAAAACAGCGTGAATTAGTAAACCCTCAACTAAAAATCATTTAAATAGCGCATTTAAAATCGGAATAACTCAGTGTGCATCCTGACCCGGTGAGGACACTATCTATACTGACTCAGCAATCACTGTAAGTTATATTCTTGTTTAAATAGACTTCTCTGTTTAATTTATTCTACTCTGTATAATTGTTCTGTAGTTATTGTAGCTAAAACGGCAATTTCTGAGAGATTTTAAATCTCAGATCTGCTCAACTCAACCTGTAAGACAGGTCTCAGTGGGTCAGGCGCCTTAACCCTGCCTTACAATAGGCAGGAACACTGCTGTCGCCCACCAGCTGAAGAGAGTTAGCTAATTAGAGGGGCGTGCCCCCACAGCTGTGAGAACTCAGCAATCAGGTGTCCATCTTAGGTGGCTCTTTCCTGGAGCGTCAGCTGTAGCTTCAGCCAGACGAAGACTGACAAAGACATCGGAGTCCTGTTGGAGTCCTGTTGGAGTCCTGTTGGAGTCCTGTTGGAGTCCTGTTGGAGTCCTGTTGGAGTCCTGTTGGAGGCAAAGAGGAGGCAAATCCTACTTTGATTGAGCTAAGTATCGCTGGTGTTGTCTTTTGTTTTATTCAATTCTCTTTGGTTCTCTAGCCCCTCATGCTATAATCATGTGTATTTTCTCCATTCCTGTTCATGTGTCCTCTCGCAATTATCACTGGCCCCGTGTATCTCCTAATCGATTTAACCGGCCTGCTCTTGTCTATCCCACATGCTCCACTGAGATCCAACATCTCGTTTCAGGGGGCCTGTGGAACTGCCAGTCAGCTGTTCCAAAGGCTGACTTCATCTCTGGTTACGCTTTCCTGCAGTCTCTGGATTTCCTTGCCCTCACTGAGACCTGGATTACTCCATCCAACACATCCACCCCAGCAGCTCTCTCCACAGCATATTCCTTCTCCCATACACCCAGACCCTCTGGCAGAGGAGGTGGCACTGGTCTCCTGCTCTCTCCCAACTGGAGCTTTTCCCTCTTCAAGCTACCTAACTTCACTCCTTCCACCTTTGAATTCCATGCCGTCACAGTAACCCATCCTATACAATTAACCATTGTTGTTCTCTACCGTCCACCAGGCGTCTTGGGGGACTTCTTGGAGGAATTAGATAATCTCCTCTCACACATCCCTGAAACTGGCCCTCCCGCTGTACTTCTCAGAGACTTCAACCTCCAGACAGGGAAGATAGACGAACTAACATCTCTGTTAACCACCTTTGCTTTCTCACTGTCTCCATCCCCACCAACTCATAACGCTGGCAATGTCCTTGATCTCATATTCTCAAGGAACTGCACTACTTCTAACCTCTCTGTAAACCCGCTTCACACATCCGATCACTTCTTCATTTCATTCTCTCTACCCCTTCCCAAACATAACAAACTAATCTCTTCTAACTCTGCACCTGTCCGACGCAACCTTCGTTCCCTCTCCCCCTCTACCTTTGCCTCATCGGTGCTCTCAGCCCTCCCTTCCTCTGATTCGTTCCAACTCCTGCCTCCAAACTCTCCTCTCTACTCTCTCATCCTCTCTGGACTCTCTCTGTCCTCTCACATCTCGGCCGGCTCGTCAGTCCCCTCCTGCTCCCTGGCTAAATGACGCACTGCGTGCTAATAGAACCATCCTTCGGGCAGCAGAGCGGAAATGGTGGAAATCCAAATACCATGACGACCTCCTAACCTATCAGGCTCTCCTCTCCTCTTTCTCTGCTTCCATCTCTCAGGCAAAAAGCACTTTCTTTCAAGATAAGATCCAATCTTCCTATTCCAATCCCCAAAAACTATTTTCTATCTTCTCCACCCTCTTGGACCCCCCCAAAGCCCCTCCCCCCTCCTCCCTTCTGTCAAGCGACTTTGTTAACCACTTTGAAAAAAAGGTTGATGATATTCGCTCTTCTTTTTCTGACTCACCTTTACTCACCGCTGGATCACCAGACACACCTTTCACCCACACACTGACCTCCTTCTCCCCTCTCTCTCCAAGTGAGGTTCTTACCCTCATTATCTCTGCCCGTCCTACCACCTGTCCTCTGGACCCTATCCCCTCAAACCTCCTTCAGACTATCGCTCCTGATATTCTACCGTTTCTCACCCATTTCATCAACACTTCTCTAACTTCTGGTCACTTTCCAAACAGTCTCAAGGAGGCAAGAGTAAACCCTCTCCTAAAGAAACCCACTCTCAACCCGTCTGATGTTATAAACTACAGACCTGTCTCTCTCCTCCCGTTCCTGTCTAAAACACTTGAACGCGCTGTCTTTAAACAACTCTCCTGTTATCTCCATCCGAACAACCTTCTGGATACGCACCAGTCTGGTTTCAAGGCAGGTCACTCAACAGAAACTGCTCTCCTTGCTGTCTCTGACGAACTGCACACTGCTAAAGCAGCCTCCCTCTCCTCTGTCATCATCCTTCTGGACGTGTCTGCTGCATTCGACACGGTGAACCATCAGATCCTCCTTCGCACTCTCCAAGAACTTGGAGTTTCAGGCACTGCACTTTCCCTCCTCACCTCATACCTCAAAGACCGCACCTACAGGGTTACTTGGAGAGGGTCCGAGTCCGACCCTTGTCAATTAACTACAGGGGTCCCTCAGGGCTCTGTTCTTGGTTCCCTCCTCTTCTCCTTGTACACAAACTCGCTCGGGTCTGTCATTAGCCCGCATGGTTTTTCATACCACTGCTACGCTGACGACACCCAACTAATTCTGTCCTTTCCCCGCTCAGAGACCCAGGTCTTTGCACGCATCTCTGCTTTCCTAGCAGACATCTCTCGGTGGATGTCTGCTCATCACCTTAAGCTCAACCTTGACAAGACTGAACTGCTTTTCCTTCCGGGAAAAGATTGTCCCACTCTTGACTTAACAATCAACATCGGCACCTCTGTTGTTTCCCCGACTCAGACTGCAAGGAATCTGGGTGTGATCCTAGATAACAAACTGTCCTTCACTGCAAACATTGCTGCTACAACCCGCTGCTGCAGATACACGCTTTACAACATCAGGAGGATACGTCCCCAGCTGACCCAGAAATCAGCGCAGGTTCTGGTCCAGGCTCTCGTCATCTCACGCCTAGACTACTGCAACTCCCTCCTGGCTGGTCTACCTGCATGTGCCATCTCTGCAGCTCATCCAGAA